>NW_021593325.1:1051333-1070648 GCF_001605985.2 Dendrobium catenatum
CAGAATCGTCCTACAAAGCTCTGATCGTACGGTACGAAATAACATCGTACAGTACGATCTACAGAGAAAGAAAAACTCTAAATTTTTCATTTAAAAACACTCTCCCCCTGTGTGTGTGCATGGTTGCTCAGACTTTTATGCATTTTGTGGCCAGACTCAAGAAAATAAAAATAAAAATAAACAACAAAATACATTGCATACTCATACTCCTAATCTACCCATTCTTGAGTCTTCCTGTCGTCCTGAGTAGCTTTTGATCTTATTAAAATGTTAGTACTCATGGACAATAGCAAATAAAATAATATTCAATGAATAGATAATTCAAACGACATTATTTATCATCATCAAAATCTCAAACTCGGGGTCATGGGTTGCAACAGCTCCAACTTCCATCAAGCAGACTTCTTCAAAGGAAATATCCCCTAAACCTACTAAACATTCAAAAGCCAAGTCTGCTAAAAAGGCAAAATCCTCTAGAAATTAATATTCCTTCCTTCTTTTGCTTGTTGGAATGTGAGGGAATTTAGTAGCCCGAAAAATGTGAGTCATTGCAAGGATTTGGTTAGCACTTAAATTCAGTAATTTATGTTTTCTAACCCTTGGTTTCTTAACTCCCATTTGATTTATGATCATGATAGTTGCTGTAATAACTTCAGTTTCTCAAATCACGGGAGGATTTGGCTCAAATGGGACTCTTCTCGTTAATCTTTCTTGCTTACCTTCTCCTCATCCCAGATCATTCATGGCATTTTATAAAATTATTGCTAAAGTGCTTGCTAATAGGCCGAAGATGATTCTTTCCTTCATCATCCATGAAAGCCAAGCTGGATTCATATATAAATAGTGTTCAACTTATAATATTATCCTTACCTTCGAGATTCTTAGAGAATTTAATGCTAACAATAAAAAATTCTGTGCGAAACTGGACATTAAGAAGGCTTTTGACTATGTATCCCATGACTTCCTCCTTAACCGTTCAAGGCAAAAGAGTTTTCCTGACTTGTTTATTAAATGGATAAAAAGTTGCATTTCAAATGTTCATTTTTCTATCTACCTAAATGGTTCAATGGAAGGGTTCTTTAAGTGTACCTTTGGTCTTCATCAAGGATGCCCGCTCTATCCCCTGCTTTTCTACATTGTTATGGATTGCTTGTCTTGATGCCTGCAAGATCCCACGTCCAATCACTTTTTTAGAGGTCCAAATTTTAACAATATTTATATTAATCATCTGATGTATGCAGATGATTTGCTTGTATTTGGCGAAGGATTTATTCATAATGCCAACTGCTTGAAGATCTCCCTCCAGCATTTTGTAGCAGCCTCGGAGCTGCATATAACCCTTATGAAAGTTCTATAAATTTTCAAAGAATGTTATGGAGGCTATAGTCATAGTCGATACCCAGGGCATCTCTAACCTGAACTGTTCTCTTACTTACTTGGGCCTTCACATTTCATCCAAACGGCTAAATTTTTCTCACTTCCAACCCCTACTAAGCAGAATTTCAGCTCTACATGAGGGTTGGAAAGTTAAATTTCTATCTTTTATGGGTAGAGTTCAATTTCTGAAATTCACTATAGCCATCACTATTGCCTATTAGATCAAGTATTATATCATTCCTAAAGCACGTCACAAGATCATTACTAAATTATGCTCTATGTTTTTATTTCATAGTAACATAAATGAAAGGAAGCATCATTTAATTGCTTAGAAAACTACTACTAAACCAAAATTTCTAGGTGGTCTGGGCATACCATCCATTGATTCTTTATATCATGTTATATCGTGTTCATTCATATGACATATGCTTAAACTTGACTCTTCCACAACCGCTTGGTTTAAAGCTAAATATGAATAACTTTGGAAACCTCCCATCTCCAATACGTCGAAATCCTGTAAAGTAATATGTTCCATTGCCCAAAACATCAAAAACTCTCTCTCCTTATTGGTGAATCCTTATTATAACTTTTTCATGCTTTGGGATCCTTGGTGCAATGGTAAACATATATCTGAATTAAGCACTCCCATGAGACTGTCTCATAAATCAGTCAAGGCATACATTCATAACGGAAGTGAATTTTACTTGAGAATTTGCCGCTTTTTGTGCGTGAGGCTATTTTGGGCAAGGTAATCGACTTTATCCTGCGATGTCTCTTGCAATCCTACTTTTAGGAATTTCACTTCTTCCTTTTTTTCTTGTTTGGAAGAGACACATTGGGTTAAATTTATTTGGCGCAATAATTATTCGCTTAGATTCACTTGTTATACTTGGATGGCTATGATTGGGAAGTTAAAATGTGCAGATTTACTTATTAAAAGGGATATTCAGGTGGCAACATCTTGCTCTTTATGTTAGTGTGCATCGAAAACCTATTTTCATATATATATTTTTGAATGTGATTTCTCTTATTCGGTTCTCACCGCTTTGCTCAATGTTTTGGATTCTTTCATGCTCAGACCAAACATTTTCCAAACCTTTGAATTTATGGAGAATTTGGATCAGTTTAATGCTTTGGAGAAAAAAAATTGCTTCCTTCTGATTAGCTGCACTATTTATCATTTTAGAGGGAATGGAACAACCGCCGTTTCTCCAATGTCGAGGTTGAGAGTGTTTCGATTCAAAAGGCCTTTACTCATGCTATTCATTTTAAATTAAGATGGAAATTTCAAGACAAATTGAAGGAGCATTTTCATGTGATGTGTTTGGTTTCTGATTTCAAGTTTTTCATTGGATTGGAAGGTTTTTGTGTTATAGACAGTGATGAGTTGGGCCTTCACCTCGCCATTGTTTCTATAGATGGTCTTATGGCAACCATGAAATTTTGATGTTTTGCCTAGATGTTGGGGCTCTGTGATGGTCCCGCCTTCCATCTTCATTGTCTTTGGCCTGTGACAACCAGAGAATCCTCAATTCAGTTCATGCTCACTTATCCAAATGTTCATCTGAGACTTATATGATGTTTTTAGGTAATGGCCTATTCCTTTGAGTCCTTTTTGAGCATCATCTCTTTCACTATTTTTTTTGGTGATCGGATTGTGGTGATGGTTTTAGCTCTTTTTGATGTTTTTTCATTTACTTCTTTTTTTCTTACAGATTTTTTATTTTATATTTTAATCTTCTTTGTAATTGGTTTTGATTATTAATCTATTGGCTCTGCCTCGAAATCCCCCCACACACAAAAAAAAAACTATGATTATATTAACAACTGGCAAAATTTCGGGCCACTCGATTCCCTCACTCTCTTTCTCAAAACTCTCGTTGCTCTTTTTCTCCTCCTTCTACAAGCTGGCGACGCATTGCGGCCATGGCGGCCGCCGCTCTGAGGGCCTTTTACCAGATTTCGATTCCCATCCCATACCTTCAAAGCCATAAGACAAAACCGTTCGTCTTCCATACCTCCTCCCTTCACCTCTCATTCCATATCGGCACTTCGCCAAAGCCCTCGTCGCATAAGACCCTAGAATCCCGACACGATTCTCCTCATCTCGCCCCCATTTGCGTCATCCTCCCCTTCTTCAACTCCTTCAGCGTATTTGTCCGATCTTGCCTTTGTGGCGGCGTCGCCGTGGGAGATCACTATGGCGGCGATTATGTGTGTAGCGGCGGCGTCGGCGCGCTACTAATGAGTACCACCGCGGCTGCAGTTTCTAAGGCAAGGGCGAGTCCTTTCCTGTGGACATTGGCGGGGAACCCAACGTTCGTCTCTGGACTTTTGGCGTGGGCGCTTGCTCAGACCATGAAGGTGGCTTTGCATTTCTTCGTGGAGAGGAAGTTGGATATGGGGATTCTTTTCAGCTGCGGTGGGATGCCTTCGTCTCATTCTGCTCTATGTATGGCGCTGACGGCGTCTGTAGCCTTTTGGCATGGAGTTGGGGACTCGCTTTTCCCTGTTTGCCTAGGATTTAGTCTTATTGTGATGTACGATGCAATAGGGGTTCGGCGGCATGCAGGGATGCAAGCTGAGGTGAGCGCATTTTGACCTTCTGTTTCTTATTCATGGTATACAGAAGTTATGCTAAAAAAAATTCCAGTAACCTTTATATTGTCTATATGATTAAATATTACCTTATATGATGCAATATAATGCAGTTCAACTGGTAATTTTTATAGAAATTTATGGTCTACACAAACTATGATCATTAAATTTTCTATACCCTTCATATTGCCTTCTATGATTTAATATTGTTGATATATCATCAAAAAATTATCTTGATCAAGAACAAATCTCGAGGCAAAAAACGAGTTGGAAACTTCAAAAATTTAATTAGAGACCATATGAACTCTGATTTTAGTAAACTTATAGTCGAACTGAACGTCTCGAAAATATGAACCCAGCGATACAAAATTCAACTCAATCTGAGCCTAAATGAGTCCAAATCAAATATCCGAAGTGCATTTAGAAGGTTCAAACTATAATTTGGATTATCAAACGGTTTCCAAACGTGATATGCTTATAGTTGAATCGAGCAGCTCGATGAGATGAATCCAACGAGCCTAACATCATTTTTTTTAATAGTTTATATATTTATAATTAACGAGCCTAACATCATTGAATTGTGATATCTTTAGGGCCTTCAAATGCCTACTAAACGGTCCACGATCAAAAGATTCAATATAGGCCGTTCATTCAAACCAAACCACTTCCAAATTACCCTTGATCTTTCTACTATTTACTGGCCATGCCAATCTCAGAAAACTATAAATAGACACCTTATTTCTCATAGAAAGGGATCCCCCAAGGGAGGAAGGAGGCCTAAGCAAGAAGAGAATGAAGAAAAAGAAGAGAAAGAAGAAACTCCTCCTCGACCACCACTAGATTTCTACTCGACTGCCAACCGACGTTGGAGTTTTGCCCGATCGCCAACTGACGCTGGAATTAAGCAAGAAAGCAAAAAGAAAATGAAGAAAAGGAAGAGACTCCTCGACCACCGCCGGAGTTTCACCCAGTAGTCGACCGACGTCGGAGTTCTACCCGACCACCAACTAACGTCGGAGTTCTGCCCATCCAACATCTTTTGTCAAACTTTCATCTAATGCTGAAGTTTCGCCCGTCGTCAGAATTCTTCCTGTCACCGGACTTTCAGCGGACTTCTACCTGGCATTGGACTTTCACCCATCGCTGGATTTTTACCCGATGTCGGACTTCCGCTAGTCGTCGGATTTCTACCCGACGTTTAACTTCCTCTAGTTGCCAGACTTCTACCTGATGCTAGACTTTCACTTGTCTACAGACTCATACTTAACGCCAAACTTCTATTCAGCTACCAACTGATATCAGACTTCTACTCGACCGCCAACTGATGCTGGTTTTTCTACCCGGCCACCAACTACCGCCGGACTTTTGCATGGCCTCCAATTGATGTCGGACTTCCATTGCCCTCCGATAATTGTCTTTCTAACCACTGTCATCTGCCAACTACGATCCTTACAACTTCTGTCTCCCGCCGACTACGATCCTTCCGACCTTTATCGCCTGCCAACTACGGTTAGTTACGGTCCTTCCGACATCCATCGCCAGTTAATGGTCCTTTCGTTCTTCGTCGCTCGCTGACTACGGTCCTTCCTACCTCAGTCATTAGACAACGATCTTTCCGACCTCCATCGCCCATCAACTATGATCATTCTGACTAAACGAACATGTCAATAGTGATTCTTTGTATTCCCACCATGTAATGTACTTCATATGATATATATCAAGCCAAGGTCTTCCCCCAAGAAAGGGCCTCATTTGTAATCGATCACAAATAATAGTGGATTCATTCAAATTGGGTCAGACCCCGTGATTTTTTCCCTTTTCAAGGTTTTCCATGTAAAAATCTTAGTGTCTCTTATAAATGATGCACCATCTCTTTTTATCTGATAGCATACTGGATCTTTGTATAACGCTAAGACGTTAAACTTTATATTTCTTAGTCGCTGCGAATATTCCGAGACGTAATAGTTTGGCGCCATATGTGGGATTGTGGTTCTTGACTGGGGGAAATTTTTGCTCCAACCTCAAAAGGATGTTCATATCAACGTCCTTGCATCAATTATTATTGCATTAATTTTATGAGAATTAAATGCCGACTAGGGGGCAACCTTGACCACAACCATGATCAAGAATATTCCTCAAACTCTTTCAATATTTAAGACGATATCTTGAGATCATAAATCTTCAAGCAAATGTAATGATTCTTTAAAAAATTTCAAGCTTTATACAGTCCCTAGCCAGACTTCTACTCCTTGGGCAAGGTCTTAATCTCGACCTTAAGAAGACAATGTCAGTCTAAAGATAGACCATTCTTCACCTTTGATTCGGATACGTGCGGTGTTCGCCACCTCCCAATCAAGGCAAAATCGATCACTGGGGGATTCGATTCGACCTCTTTTGCATAAGTTAACGTCATCTAGCAGGGCTTTAAAATACAACTTTGGATAGGTCATACATCATTAGTAGATTCTCTCGACCTCTTCCATATAGGTTAACGTCATCGAGTAGGGCTTTGACATACAACCTCGAATAGGTCATACATCCTTGATGGATTCTCTCGAACTCTTTCAAATTGCCAACTTTTATGGATCTTAGTGCAGTCAATTCATTTATTAAGCTTTTTAATAAAATTAAGAGATAACTTTCTCATTTCAAGAAAATTTGCTGAAATTAATTGATTTTTCATAAACATCACCATCATCTCCACCTGATCAAGATCCATATGATCTTTAGTGTGTTATGTGTATTATGTTTTATTTTTTTTCTGATTCTCTGCTTTTTGATAATGTCAAAGGGGGAGAATGTGTTTGACTGGTTGTATTTGTATTTAAATTGAATATGTTCATATTATATTTGCATTAATTTATATGTTATTTATGTTCTAAAAGATTTGTTTTTGTTTGTTATGTTTTTTTTTTTGAAAGATGCATAAGCAATATTATTAATAGAAAAAGAGATTACAAACTAAGAAAGGGATCACTTTCCTCCTTTAGCAAGCTAATAAAAAAAGGAGGAATAGAATCTCAACTACAATTATTCTAAACAAAATTACTACTATGAACAATATTAACACACATATTAGCTAACTTATTACAATCTTTGCTCACTCTACTAAAAATAACATTCTTGAATTCTTTGAGGAAATCAATCTCTTCCATCACATTTGTAATCAACATCATGGATGAATCTTTATTAAGCTTATGAAGAAAATTAATGACATTTGCTTTGTCACCTTCAATAATAACTCCTTCATAATCTAACATCCAATTTTATAGAATGACCTTTAACGCTTGAATAGCCAATAACTCTAACAGAGCAACATCCCAATGCAATCCCTTGAAACTAAAGGCCAAAAGAAATATTCCTTTAAAATATATGAATACTCCACATACAGTAGCCTCATAGAAAAGAATCAAAGAAGCATCCACATTTACTTTAAGCCAACCGGGCGGGGGAGGGTGCCAACTCTTAATCAACAGCCTATTAGGCTGATTAGCACCCCAGTAGCCCAATTTCAAAGCTCCTTTATCAACAAAAGAAGCAAGAGAAATAATTTGAGAAGCTATTTACAAATAATAGTCTTCCTTTACTCCATGAACATGTTTACACCTCTATTTCCAATTCAGGAAAACCGAAGTGCAATATAATTTTACAAGAAGAGAATTCTTGCCAGTATTTTTTTCCATCCAAATACAACATTCCTTTAAAGAAGCAAATACTGACAACAGTTTGGAGCATCCAACCATCACATGGATGATGTTTTCCGTCTTTAAGCAGCCCATAGGACAAGCATCATCCGTTCTCAATCTTCTATTCATCAAAACAACAATTGTTGGGATTGCTTCATGAAAAATTCTCCACAAAAAAATTTCCACCTGTGGCATAAGTTTGAGTTTTCTAAGCCAACTCCAATAGATATCTCTTCCCATTAAATCACCTGAAGCATTAACTTTTGAAATAACAACAGAAAGTGTTTTCCTTGTCTGAAAATGAATCAACTCCAAACTATCCTTTGTAAGATCAGAATAAATTTGAATTTGAGAAATAATAGTAACCAATTCTTCTCCAAACCAAGTCTTCAATTCTTCTAAGTTCCAGCTTCCATGAGTAATGAATTTATCAAGTTCTGTGTCATCCATCAAATTGATCGAAACAAAAGTTGGCCACCTAATAAGACATTTATCCATCAACCAAAAATCCTTGAGCACATTGATAGATTTTCCATCCTTCACCTTCCATTTAACAATCGGAGCAATAGCCTTATAACCTTTCAACAAAATTTTCCAAACCAAAGAAACACCTTTCTTAGTTTGGGTATTCTAATTACACATCCCATACTTAGTAGCCATAACTTGATACAGTAAGGAAGAAGAACCACTAAGAAGTTTTCAAGCGAATTTAGCTCTTGAAGGGCCAACCTTATTCATGCAAGAGTGAAGTTCACCGCCACCCAATTTACCAGGCAAACAAAGAACATCCCAGCTTACATAATGAATTCCCAAATTACCTTCCTGTTTATGCCATATAAAGTCCCTGCACATTCTATCCAACTCTGAAAGAATGCTCAGAGGAACGAGAGAGTGAGTACTTTGAAATGAAGGAAGAGATAGAATAACATATTTTACTAAAGTTAGCTTCCCGACAATGAAATATACTTGTTGCTCCAAGTTGGAAGTTTACCCAACATCTTTTGAATAAGAAACCCATAATCATCAACTCCAAGCCTTCTTAATGCAATCTTCACTCCCAAGTAAATCATCTCCTTAACCACTCTTAAACCCATTAATCGAGATATCACTTTTTTCTTCCTCTTCTTCACTGAATTTCCAAAAAGAACTACAGATTTATCAAAGTTTATGTTTTGACCCGTCCAACTGCAATACTCTAATAAGATGTTTTTGACCTTCTTAACCATTTTAAGAGAAGCATCATGAAAAATCAGAATATCATCAGCATAGAGTAAATGTGAGATATTAGGAACATTTGAATGAATTTTGATACCAATCTCACTTTCTTTAAGAGCCAATGCATTTGAAAGAAACTAAGAGCAAAGAATAAACAAAAACGGGGATAGAGGGCAACCTTGTCGAAATCCACATAAAGCCTTAATCCAATTAGAATAAGCCCCATTAACCAAAATAGAAAATGAAGGGAATTCCACACATTCCAAAATCAAATTAGAAAACTTAATAGGAAAACCAAATTAATGAAGAACTTGTTTCAAAGTTGCCCACCCCATACTATCATAGACCTGCTCCATATCATCAATCTTAAAAGCAACCAAACATTTTTTTAATTTAGAAAATCTGAATTTGTGAAAGATCTCTTGAGCCAACAGCACATGCTCCGACATAGAATGACTTTTCAAAAAAGTTGCTTGTTCTATAAAAATTAATTTTGGAATAACCTTTATCATTCTATTTAAAAGAATTTTTGCCACAACCTTGTAAATAGATTTGCATAAGCTTATATGTCTAAAATTGAAGGGAAATAAAGGATTTTCAACCTTTGGAGTAAGCACCACTAAGGTCTCTTTTCACTATCATCCATAATTCTAGATGAGAAAAAATGATGAATAGCTTTCCACATATCAAATTTAATGATACTGCAATAAATCTTAATGAAAGAATAAGAGATTTCATCATTACCTGGTGATTTAAATCCACCAAGTTGGTTCAGCACTTCCAAAACTTCATCCCAAGAGATTTCCGCCTCCAAAAAAGTTCTATCTACATCATTTAGCATATTCAAGGGTTGTGGCCAGTCACATAAAGAACATTCCCTATGACTCCATTTGTTGCTAAAGTACTTCAGAAAAACTCCATCAATTTGCTTTGGATCTTCTATCATATCTCTAAACCCATCTTTAATCTTATAAACCCAATTTGAATTCCTCCTACCACTTGCAAAAGAGTGGAAAAACCTTGAATTTATATCACCTTCCGCTAGCCATCTCACCTTTGAACGTTGTTTCCACCAAGTATTCAATCTAGCTAAGGTACAATTGAGTTCCTCCACCTTAGACCTGAGAGAAACCAACTTCTCCGCCGGAAGAAAACCTTCTTTAGCCTCCTCTAACTACAATTCCATGATTTCTTCTTTAAGATGATCTTTTAATGAATTAAGATCTAGAAGCTTAGCCTTACTCCAGAAAAATAAAGCTCTCAATGCCCTTCTAGATTTAGTGTTAAGAACTTCTGAAAAATTGCCAACAGCTTTCCTAGATCAAGCTTTGGCCACCACATCATATGAAGCATGGTATGAAGCCCAAGAATCTTCAAATCTGGTAATCCTCTTTACTTTGAAGTTATTTTTCGAAAGATTAACCAAAATAGGGCAATAGTCAAAAGCCACCCTTGCAAGATATTTCACCACCACCCATTGAGAGACTTCAATTGCTTTAGAGTTCAAAAAACATCTATATAACCTCTCCAAGATCCGAGCTCCATTTGTCTTGTTAGTACATCAAGTGAACTGAGGTCCTATAAAGCCAACATCATGATAATCATTATTGATAATAAGAAAAGATTTCATTTCCTTAGGACGTTGGGAAAAACAAAATCTTCTTCTACCCCTTTTGTCTCAATTTTCCAGCAAACAATTGAAGTCCCCCCACCGTTGAAGGTAAATCCTTGGAGGAATAATGTTCAACTTTCCTCCACACTTCTCTTCTTTTAACAATGTCATTACTCCCATACACAGTAGAGATACGCCAAACACCCTTGTTATGGACAATCAATTTACTGATGGCTTCGTGTATCATGTTAGGATAATCCTAAATAGTTTCAGTAGGTGATTCTTTCTGGGAGGGGGTGCTACAAGTTTTGGGGGGGCTGGGAATCCTTGTGGAAGGCTTAGGGGAGATTTCAGGGGAGATTTGGGGGCTGGAGTGTTGAGGGAGTTGAATTTTGAGTTGTTTATCAGGTGGAGTTGAAATTCTTTGTAGAGAAAGAATGAGAGAATTCTCTAATAACATTCTCTCCACTTATGTGACTCATTCGAAATCACAGACAATATGCAGGATATTATTTGTTAGGTCAAGCTCAATACGAAATGAGTATCACTACATCTTGAATCGTTACCTGAGGTTTGCCTGGATCAGCAAATAATTTGGTCACCTCTTTCTCACTGTACATAATGTGGTTGTCCTAACGAACAAAACAAGGTTGAGACTGGTCATCCACTGGTGAGTGGATGCTTGTATGCTTTAGGAACAAAATCTGCATATATTAAGAACAAGTAATCCTACTAAATTGAATGTGGTTTTACAATAACTAAATTAATCCAAATGACTTATTTACTCACAATTATAATGATTACAAATCCATTTATGTAACCTAGTGGGTTGTCTTTAGAATTCTTCATGGCGATGCCATTGAATTCAGTCACTAGGAATTCCCTAATGAATGCTAGCCAGTTGTAAGTTAAAAAATCATCTATATTGTCAGCAACATTAAGGATTGTAGCAGGTATTCTAAAGTTTGCCATGAAAAAAAAAGGTTTGATAATAAGTATAATATGAATTTCTTCACATGATCTTCTGGCAGAGTAGAGACATCCAGACTTTCAATCTTATGCCTGATGTCATTGGCTGTTTTTTCACTTATTCTAGAGCTCCCAGACATGAATTTAACACCTATATTAGGTAGTCCAATCATAAGGGCAACCTCATCTGAAGTGAATTGTAGCATCCGTCTTTTGATAACAAAACGCTGCTTCCGGATGTCCTACTTGGTGTGGAGCTTATGCACCAGGGGAACATTCTGATGGAATCAAGGTTTAAAATTGCGTAAATAAGCCTCGAGGCATTTTTCGTCCATGAGGCGAGGCGTAAGTCTCGAGACGGTGTGAGGCGTAAGCCTCACGGACGCAGAATTGCATAAATGAGAATTTAAGGGTTTTAGCAGATAAATAATAACAAGATTCTATCATACAATAAAAACATCTAATTAACAAGTGGAATTAGTGGAAATTAAGAAAAGAGATGTAATAAAATCATGTTCCAAAGTACAAAATCACAAAATTATAGTCTATCAAAACTCCCAAAGTACAAATAAGAAGGAACATATATAATCCAATCATGTCCTATCATTAAATGGTTCTTCCATGGAATCCTCTTCTCCAATTGTATCTATGAATGTCATATCTTCATCATCTTCAATATGACACACTTTTCTCTTCCCTGTTTAAGAATGATCATTATCATGTTACTTGCTCACTTGATATAAATATAATATAATAGTATATAAGAAGTTGTGGAATACCTTTATTTGGATGTTGTGTTGCAGAGCTAGTGGATGTGTGTGATGTGGTACTAGTGGATGTGCCCACTTGATCTGCTTCGCCTCTCAAGACATCCACACTTAGATCATCTAGTTGCAAGTCTGATAATGACAAATTTGTCTCATTATCTATGACCACTCATTATCAGATGCCACATCATCACACACCAAAGGGTCCTCATCATCCTTCAACCCCTTGTTTCTCAACCTCTTTTCTCTCAACCTCTTGTTGTGCATAATACACACAAAAGAGTTCATTCTGAGTGTTGAAAGTCGATTTTTTCTCTTTGTTTACACTTGACTATATGTACTCCAGTTTCGCTCACACTCAGAAGAAGAACAAGTGAGGCCCAAAACTCTAACAACAAAACCCTCGTTATCTGGAACATTCGCATAAGGTGCTATATTCTTATGTGAGTCGGATAAGTGTTCCTTCATGCGAGTTACTCCTCCCTTCACCACCTTCTCACAAAAATTGCATTTTAAATACACATACGTCTTCTCGTCGCCTCCAACATCAACTTGTGCACTATATTTCCAAGAAGGGTCACGTCGCAATGACGTATTTGTCTTTTCCTTTCCCCTAACCATGTTTCCTAATGCACAAATGCAAAAACATAAAAAAATCTCAAAAAATAAAAAAACCTTAGATTTTCTATAACTTGAAAAAACTTTCCTTGAACTTAAAAAAATACCTAAAACCTATAATAGAGTGCTTGTAGAGGGCGGCCGGACCCTTCTTGCTCATCGGCGTGAGGTGGCGCTGGCGGGAGAGGCGGCAGACAGCAAACCGAGCGGAGCTGAGCGGAAGTTTTGTGAACAGAAATGGCTTTGCGGGAGGATTTTCGTTCGGTTCACTAGAGCCAAATGGTATAACAGGAGAAACATGTCATTTTAAGTAGGTGGGACCCGGTTTAAAGAGGCATGCGCCTCACATGATATTGCGCAATAGCGCCTTAGAGGTGTGCCTCTTAACCCGTGAGGCGTACACCTTACCTGGAGCCATAATTGCATAGGCATTGAGGCGCTTGAGGGCTGAATTGCGCAAAGGCGCCCCTCTAATTGCGCAATTTTAAACTTTGGATGGAATGGAGGCAATACCAAGAATTGATTAATTTGGAGCTACCTCAGTCTATCAATGGACTGTTGGTCGAATATACTTAATAAATGATTATAAACTTCTCTAAGTGTGGAAATTTTGTATCGAAAATAAATCTTTGAAGAATATCCCTGCAACATTGGGATTCATAATAAGTTAACAAAGTTAGAAAAATAATTACGCATATCGGTACCGAAATGCACTGAGTAGTACTGAAGAGTATATGCACCAGACAAATTTAGTACCGAGCGGTACCGAGCAGTACCTCTCGGTACCATATCGATTGGTACCGAGCAATACCACCAACCGATATCGACTTTGGTTACAGACAAGCTTGGTACCGAGCAATATTGCTCGGTATTTCTTTGTACCGATCAGTATCAAGCTTTCATATATAGTAAAGTATCGATCATAGGTACATATATTTTATATACTATAAAAACCACAAATAATACATAGAGATACCGATCATTGGTTCATAATAAAACGTTTAGTAAAAACAACTCAATTACTGTGTACCCAACAATGGTACACAACGGTAATGCTCTTAATAATTGTATTTCTAACATCCATTTTCTATTAAAATATCCTATAAAACATTTTTACCCCTGGCATTAGAATTTCCAAACAAAACCCTAAACCTAAAACTAAACATTTTATTTACAAAATTTGTTAATAGGAAAGACCATCCAGAATACTTCTACCCTCGCTAAGGTACCGATCTATAATAGTAATGAGCATGGTACCTAAAGAAGTAAAGGTGTCTCGACATAAAATAATGACTAAAGGTATCTTGCAATAAAATATATCCCAAACAACCAAAGACTAAAGGTATCTCGCGATAATATACTGACCTTAGGCATGACTTCAGAATCTCTTTCCCTAAAGAAGGTGATGAGCGAACCCTAAAGCTTCGTCCGATGATGAATAGCACCAAAGAAATTGAAAAGCCTCAATTTTGATTTTTTCCGATAGTGGCCCGCGTTCTTCTTTTCTTTTTCTTTTAAATTTTTGGGTTGGGTCGTCGAATCGTCGGGCCGTACGATTTTTAAAAATGCATGTGCATCATTTCCACTTTTGGCGAGTCGAGTCGGTGGGTCTTCGGGTCACTACGTGGCATCATTTAAATAGCGTCCAGATGTAGAGCTACGATCGGTGTCCACACCCAATAAAAATTCCATGTTAGGTTACATAGCCTGCACCTGCATTATCCATTGTATGACACATTGTGTGGAGGTCTAAAATGCATTTATCATAACATAACATGCATACATTTTATTCATTCAAGTATAAGCTGGAACTCAAACTCACTTGAGTTCCCAAAACTAACCTTTGAATGACATTGTAAGGATGCTCTCACATTAGGCTTAGTGAGAGCAGGTGATACCTAAACAGTGACTGCTCAAGGCATATGATTGGTGATATGAAGCAGTTCATCACACTGAAGGCCAGGTTAGGAGGCAAGGTGATATTAGGAGATAACACCACTATGAAAGTGGTGGGGTCAGATACAATTGGAAACTCTAAACACCTTATGATTGAAAATGTTATGTTAATTGATGGTTTAAAGCATAATTTGTTAAGCATTAGTCAATTGTGCGATAAAGACTTTGATATAAAATTTTTTTCTAATAAATGCATGATTAGCCTAGATGATAAACTTATGTTAGAAGAAAAATGAATGAACAATGTTTACATGTTAGGCTAGAATTGTATTGAATACTCAAATTCCTTGTGTTTAAAAACAATAATAGAAGATTCTTGACTATGGCATATGAGACTATGTCATACGAGCATGAAAACACTTAGGAATATCACTCATAAAGGCCTAATTAGAGGCATATCTAAGTTAGACTTCACTAAGGACCACTTATGTGATGCCTGTTAACTAGGTAAGCATGCAAAATCATTATTTCATTCAATCAAGGATATCAACACCTCTAGGCCACTAGAAATTTTTCATATGGACTTATTTGGACTAATTAGTACAGCCAATCTAGGAGGGAAGAGTTATGGATTTGTGATAGTAGATGACTCATCTAGATTCACTTGGATAAGATTCTTAGTACATAAGAATCAGTTATTTGAGAAATTTAGATTCTTCTCCACTTGGATTAAAAGAAAATTATTCTGTGAAATCTTAATAATTCATACTGATCATGGTGGAGAATTTAAAAATGACAGGTTTGAATCCTTTTGTCAAGAAATAGGAATAAAATATAATTTATCTGCCCCTAGGACCCCCCAGCAAAATGGAATAGCTGAGAGAAAGAATGACATTAGTTGAAGCTGCTAGGGCAATGTTAGTTGAATACGCTCTCCTTATATATTTTTGGGCAGAAGTAGTGAATACTGCTTGTTATATTTTGAATTGGATAAATGTTAGATCCAAACTTAATAAGACATCCTATGAACTCCTTAAGGGTAGGACACCCAATCTTTCCCAGTTATATGTTTTTGGATGTAAATGATTTATCTTAATCAATGGTAAGTCACCCTTAAAAAAAATTTGATCTTAAATCTAATGAATATGTCTTCTTAGGTTATTCATCTGTAGGTAAAGTCTATAAAATCTTTAATAAAAGGACTCTAGTAATAGAAGAGTCTACTCGTGTGGTATTTGATGAATCAAATATGACATCTGAACCTAAACCTGAAGAAGAAGAAGTTGAGGTCATTCAGGGGGTAGAAACCATTGCTATAGGAGATAGAGTAGAACCTCAAGAACAATTGCCTAGTGATTGGATATATTTTTTAGTCATCCTAGAGATATAATTTTAGGAGACCCATCTAAAGGGATAAGAACTAGGCATGAATTTAGGAAGGAGATTAGTCATTCTGCATTTATCTTGATGATAGAACCCACCAATATAGATCAAGCCTTGGGAGATGAATTCTGGATCCTAGCAATGCAAGAAGAGTTAAACTAATTTGTTATGAATGATGTGTGGTAATTAGTTAAGAGACCTAAATAACAAAGTGTGATAAAGTGGGTCTGGATCCTAACAAAAATAAAATGAATAACTCTGAAATATTAGTGTGAAATAAGGTCAGACTAGTAACTTATAGGTATAACCAAATTGAGGGAATATATTTTGAGGAAACTTTTGATCTAGTAGCTAGAATAGAAGCCATAAAAGTGCTATTAGCCTTTGCTTGCTTTAAGGATTTTAAATTATATCAAATGAATGTTAAGAGTGCTTTCTTAAATAGGATAATCAAAGAGGATGTTTATGTTGAACAATCCTCGAATTTGAGAATTCACAATTTTCAAATCATATTTTCAAATTGAAAAAGACATTGTATGAGTTAAAGCAAGCACGTAGGGCTTTGTATGAAAGGTTGAACACTTTTTAATTAGATAAATGCTTTGTTAAGGGTAGTGTAGACACCACCCTCTTCCTAAAAAGAGTAGGAGATAATATACTCATTGTTCAGATTTATGTAGTTGATATATTTTTTGGATCTTCAAATAAAAAACTATGTGATGAATTCTCAAAAATAATGAGTAACATGTTTGAAATGAGCATGATGAGATAACTTAATTATTTCCTTGGATTTAGTATGAAACAAATGGATGATGGAACTTTCTTTAGCAAATCTAAATACATTAAGGATATTCTGAAAAAATATAAAATGGATAATGTGAAGGCTATGAACACTCCCATGAGCTCCACTATTCAATTAGACAAAGATCCAAATGGAAAATCAGTAGATCAGAGAAATATAGGGGAATAATTGGATATCTTCTCTATTTGACTGCTAGTAGACCGGATATAATATTTAGTGTATATCTATGTGCCAGATTTTAGACTGATTCAAAAGAATCTCACTTGACTGCTGTCAAGAGAATCCTTAGATACCTATTGGAACCCCAAACTTAAGAATATGGTATCCTAGACACATCACTTCTTTTGAAATCATAAGATATTCAAATTTTGATTTTGCAAGATGTAGGGTATATAGGAAAAGCATTTTTGGTACCTGTCAATTCATATGATAATCTTTAGTTTCCTGTTCAAATAAAAAATAAAATTCAGTAGCCCTTTTCACAGCTGAAGCAGAATATATAACAGTAGGGAGTTGTGTTGCTCAATTCTTATGGTTAAAACAACTATTAGATATTAGACTACCTGTAGGAACAATCCCAATTATGTGTGACAATACTAGTGTAATTTATATATATCCAAAAATTCATTAGGTATTAGACATCACTTCATAAGAGATCATCTAGCCAAGGGAGATATAGAGTTGCACCATATAGCTACAAGAGATCAATTGATAGTCATATTCACAAAACCACTGACCTATGACACCTTTAGCACCTTGAGGACAAAACTGAGTGTTATAGATATTCATGCTTAATCTAAGAAGAATAAAAAAATATTTTATTTACAAACTATCCCTTCATATATGTTTTTAACTTGCATATGCTTGTTTGTGTACCCGTTTTTATTTTATTTATTATTGTTTGTTAAATTATATAAAAAAAATCTTTTTTTGGTTATTCTTTATGTGTTTGTTCTTATAAATGTTGTTTTTCATTTATGTTAAAAATTATTATTATTTTTTGTTTAAGATGTTTCCTGATCATTATACACACATCTCATTGAATTACCAAAATTTTCAACTTTTTGGTCCTATCGTACTGTACGATCTTCACAAATGCATAAATCACAGCCCATTATTTAATCAATAGTCAAGATTAGCTCACTGATATACACATTGTACTGTACGAATCACTATACGTACTGTACGATCCATGTGTCACTAACTATTGAGGAATTCAATCCGTTTGATACAAAATTGTAAACATTGTACTGTATAATACCTCCCTTCGTACGGTATGATACACGTATCAAACTGGATTGGGATGAATTTAACTCAGTGATGGGGACATCGGTTGGAAAGTCTACCGTCGACGTGGTCGTAGATCGACGGCCACGATCTGCCCGATGTATTTTTGATTATTAGTTTGATCATTTTATTTTGATGTATTTTTATTTCTGCATTTTTCCCTTTCTGCATCACTCAGCCAGTATTATAATAATTGAACTTTCGTATTGTATGAACACCCGTTTGTAAAAAAAAAGAAAAAAAAAACACCCGTTCGTATTTTACGATAATTTTTGTCAAAGGTCGTATCGAAGACTCGGGACGAACGAAATTTTTTAAAAAATAACATAACATACGATGTGCAATCCTCTTTGTATTATAAGGATCCCCTGGGGACTTCTAAATCTAAAGGTATCAATAAGGTCTGACACTAATTTTTATTTTTTAAAGAAATGTCTCCTATGTTTGTATGTACTTATGTTTTCTTTGATTATATCAACTAATATTATTTGACATCATCAAAAAGGGGAGATTGTTGCAATCCAGAATCTCTAATCTGTGATTTTGATAATGACAAATAATATTAATTGAATTATTACTTTCTTTCTTGAATATTTAGATGTTATTTATGTTTATGAAAACTAACATTTCAGCTAAAATACATACCGTTCAAGATTGTTGAAGACTCAAGAATGGATAGAATAGGATATGAAAGAGTCTGTAATTTGTATTTTCTTCAATTTTTATTTCTTGAGTCTGACCACAAAAGAGTGTATGCATATTGGATGACCATGCACACACACAGGGGACATTTTTTTAAAAAATAAAAATTTTTAATGACAAATCATACTATATGATTTTGATTCATTTCATTTATAAAAAACAGTTTTTAAAAATTTTAGGAAAAAAAATTTCATTCGTACTATACGATCTGTATATAAGAAATAGGCTTAACGTTTAATTGGAAAATTGATGCAATCAAAAATTTGGGAGAGGGACCCAAAGTTTTTGATCACAAAAGAGATTACCTTTCTAAGAATAAAAGAAACTTACAAAACTTATAATAATTAGACAAATTAAACAAAACAAAATACAATTTTAATATTATAAAAACTATTACAACTTG
>NW_021593325.1:1071018-1080630 GCF_001605985.2 Dendrobium catenatum
TTTCAAGGGAAAGCCACGGTGCAGCATTTAAAAGGGGTATAAAGGCCACGACAATCCAGCAAATAAATGAAGGAAAAAGGCAGCAGCTCAAGAGGTAAAGAAGAAGAGGAAAAGACAAGTTCCACTCACCTTATAGCTTGCACCAACTAAAAAATTCAACAACTAAAGCTCAAAACCGAAATTAGCCAAGGCCCATATGAAACCAACAAGCAGCCCAAAAGACAAGATGGAAGATGAAAGGACAAGATAATGAAGAGAAGGAGAGGGGGAAGATGAAAAGACACAAGGCAAGAAATTACAAGAAAAACTCAACTTGTGTTGACCCCCCCTTGTCTACATCAAAAATTAGTTTCTGTGAATTAATCTTTCTGTATGATCTTGATCATACAGTATGATTTGAAAACCCTAGCAACTATATTAATTTAAATAATTTTTTGAAATTTGATTTTTAAACTATTCGTACTGTATGATGACAATAGTACTGTACGATTATTTGAAATCTTGCTAAAATTAACCCATGCAATTAGACAATTAAATCGTGGTTAATTAATGATTGCTATTCATATTATACGATCCTTATCATACCGTACGAAGAACAAAGATGAGATTTGGTCGTCCCAAAGATCGTACAAGACAAAACTACGATTTTTATGCTAATCGTACAATACGTTATTAATATTGTACTGGACGAACTACTTGAAATTAATTAACCATATTGTACGCAGTATACAGTACGGGTGATTAACAGAGATGACTTTCAATCGTCTCAGGATTGGTCCCGTACGAACAGAGGAAATATAATAGATTGTACTGGACGATCTATAGATCGTACTATATGATGTGTTGAAAGATTGTGAACTGTTTGTTTTCTTTCGTATTAGACATGACTAGTTTGTTGAATCTTGATTAAGTTGTTAATCCTAAGCTAATGTCCCAAGGCTAACTAAGAGGGAGGGTCAATTGGTTATTAAAAAAAAAAATACTCTTGGAATTTAAAAATTGAAAACTTTTAAAGATTCGTAGCAAGTTAATTGATAATTCTTGAAAACAAAATTTTCAACCACAGAATAAAAACTTGCAGTAAATAAAATGCGAAAATTTAAATGACACAAAGATTTTGGTGGTTCGGTCAAACATGACCTACATCCACTCCCCAAAGACTCCCTCTTCAGGTATTGCACTATTACCAAAAGTGACTTTCCTTTTGCCCCCACAGCAAGGCGGAGAAGCCTTTACAAAACTCTCTTTCACCAATCCCTGGTGCGGTAGAGAACCGTCTTCCTTTCACTCATTCTAAGTGTCGGCAGAGAACCGTCAGCAGTTCACACTCTCCAAGTGTCGGCAGAGAACTGTCATCCTTTCACACCCTCCAAGTGTCGGCAGAGAACCGTCGGCTGTTCACACTTTCCAAGTGTCGGCAGAGAACCGGAT
This sequence comes from Dendrobium catenatum, assembly GCF_001605985.2. Lineage (NCBI taxonomy): Eukaryota > Viridiplantae > Streptophyta > Magnoliopsida > Asparagales > Orchidaceae > Dendrobium > Dendrobium catenatum. The sequence continues at coordinate 1,072,450 of NW_021593325.1, forward strand.
ATTCTGTAAAGATCTTCTCACGAGCAATATAGAAAGATAAGAGGAAGAGTGGAAAACACAAGTCATACAGAGATCCTTACCTTTGAGTAACTTTGTGAACCATTCACACTCCACTAGAAAAAATCTCTCTCAAACACTCGTCTCTCTCCTTCAATTGTCCATGAAAAATCACGAAGACAAGACTCTCTTACGTCAATTTTTAGTGGACCTTTTATACTAAAGACACGAAAAATCGTTTAGAAATTTGAATTTTTTAATTTTGATCGGATACGATCGTACAATACGATTGTATTTCATACATAAAAACAGTTCAAATGTTGTTGCGTATGAACCTATTGTGAATCGGTACGAAATCATTTCGTACCCTATCATCGTCCGGTACGAACCAAGTTCATCCGGGGCGAATAGTTATAAAATTTTCAAAATTCGTCTATACGAAAAGGAACTCCAATATTTCGTACTCTATATGGCGTATACGATGCGTTATCGTCCGGTACGATCAGTTATAAAAATTTTCAAATTCGTTTGAACGAAACATCGGGACGAAATGGGACCTCACATTTTCGTACTCTAGAAGGAATGTATGAACTGGGTTCGTACAATACGATCCATACTTAAAAAATTTATTTTTACGAGACCTGGAACCCGTCCATTTCGTACTTTGGAAGGTATGTAAGAACGATGTTCGTACAGTAGGATCCATACTTAGAAAATTTCTTTTTACGCATTCAGGAACCCGTCGATTTTGTACTCCGGAAGGCATGTACGAACTATGTTCGTATAGTACGATTTATGTTTAGAAAAGTTTTCATTTTTATTCGTTTCACTGCATGACGGAAAAAATAACTGAACAAATCATCTCGTACGAAGTGAAATCATACAGTACGATTAGTTTTAAAAATTCAAGTTTTAATTTCTGTCCCTGTATGTGTGCACAATTACTTGATTACGATCACACTCTCTTGATTCAATAAAGTGAAAAATTATAGATTTCATTTACAATAGTCTTTAAAACTGATATGATTTTAAGTCTTTAACAATCCGGAGTATAATTTCTCTGAAACGTTAGTACACACAAACAACAAAGCAGTACATCCAAAATATGTTAGGAGAAATAATAATTAAAACAATAATATTTGAAATCATAAAAAATAAACATGTTGCAAGAATATCAACAATAAAGAACTATGTTGCAACAATCTCAACATAGTTTTGAACTGATCGTACTATACGACCTTGGATCGTACTGTACGAATAGTGACGGCTAACTTGAATTTTTAGGGTTTTTTAAGCTTATTATAAAAGAAATTCTTTAATCTTTTCTAAGAGAGGTGAAGAGAGGAACGTGGTTGAAGAAGGAACACTGAGAGGGAGCTTTTGAAAAAAATCATATGGTTTGTGAGAGGAAGGAGGAGATGAGCTTGAGCGTGACGGAGTGTGAGGGGAATCATACGGTTTCTCTGGGCTAGCTGCACGCTTGCTCCTCTTCTGGTTTTAGTGAGTCTTGTGGGAGCTCTTTATGGAGAGAGGCTTCTTACCTGGTCATCGAGGTTCTCTGCTTTTTATAGGAGAGAGAAAAATGAGTCAAGGTTCTTTGCCTGTAAAAGGAGTTTTGGTTCTCTATCGCACTGGGTTGGTGAAAGAGAGTTTTGTAAGGGCTTCTCCGCCTTGTTGAGGGAGCAAAAAAAAGTCACTTTGTGTTATTGCAATACTCGAAGTGGACTTCGGGGAGTGGACATAGGTCAAGATTTGACTGAACCACTATAAAATTTGGTGTGTTTGTTCTAATTTTACTTTCTGCATTTTATTTTTTACACTTTATCTTCGTTATAACTGCTTGATAAATTTCTGAGATTTATGTTCTGTTGTGATAATTAGAATTTCATTATCATTGTTTTTTAAGGTATATTTAATTTGTTAGCTTCCACATACAAAAATTAAAATTTCTTATTTTTAGGTGTTTTGAAAAATCTACCAAAATTAGTACTCTTGCTTAGGATTATTTTAAAAACACCAATTAAACCCTCCTCTTTGCGCATCTTGTACTTTCATATGAGTCGGCCAATATGGATCTGGATGGAGTTTTAAGTCTGTTTGTAGCATTTTCGAACCAGTAGGGGAGGGGACTTCTACGAGCAATTCTTTGTTTTACTTTGTTTTAACATAGAAGGGGACATTGGTGGAGTACCGTGAGAGTTTAAGCACCTTGTCAATTAACTGGATCGATTTTCAAAGAATGTACTGGAGGGGAAGCTTATGAAAGGGTTCAAATCAGAGATTGAAGCAACATTTAGAGTGACGGGGCCTCATGATTTTGGAGAGGCTATGGAGCTAACATAGTTAGTGGAGGATCATAAGCACATAGAGAGATGGGCCAGAGGCATCAACTTGGGAGGTTTGTACAGGATGACCACCATCCTATGATGCATCGACGCTTCTCCTCAAAGAGGCATGCATTGTCCGACAAGTATCCGACAATCCAATATGTTTCGGAAATGCAATAAATGTGTCCGATTAAAAATTATTAAATACAAATTCGAAATGTGTCTCTGACCATGTGTCTAAAATATTTTATGAATTATTTTAAATGTAACTTATTGTATTATAATTTTTTATTTATTTAAAGTATAAAAATTAAATTTCTTGTTTCCTATTAACAACATCAAATCAATCGCCCGCACTCAATACTCCATACATCGAATAATCTCATTTTCATTTCTTTTTGACGGGTTGTGACTTTGGTTTCATAACAATGTCCGATGTCATCTCAACATCAACATCTAACATCATTACAACATTGAAGTTTCAAAATCATCTTTACATTAAAGTCTGACATTGTCTTGACATTGATGCTTGATGCTAATAATTTTTGCACCCACAACTTGACAACTCATCTTTGTCTGAAACCTTTTCAACATTGATGACTGATGCCCTCTCAACATTAATGACAGACACACTCTTGACATTGACACCTAAAACTTACTGCATAATATAGATGCCCGGCTCTTAATAGCATTGTCTTCTCCTCTTCGATACTTGTATACGACATAGGCCAGACTCTCAACATTCTAATATTAATCATTTTAAGCACAAATTCTAGTTAAATGACATATTATTTCTAAATTATTTTTAATATTATACTTATTCAATTTTTTTATACACTTTAGAATATTAAAATTATATTTTCATGTTTAACCCGTGTCTTCGTCATATATTTTTAATAATTGTCGTATCCCGTGTCAGTGTCGTGTCATATCCGTTTCATCATGCTTGTGTCTATGCATCATAGCCACCACTTTTTGGCACCCAAGAGGTCGACATTGGGAATTTCTAGGTAGACCCTAATGGAGAGGAGTATAGGAGGGAGACTTGGGGGAAACTTTAAGAAGTTCACCGAGATGGTGTTATAGGAGAAGATAATGAAGGGGACATGTTTTAAATGTGATGAGGTATATACTGGGACACAGGTATAAATATTGAAATCTTTAGGTTCTCTCCGTCTATGATGATGAGGAAATCGAGGAGGAAGGCGGGAGTGAGGCAGTGGCGAAGGAAGAAGAATCACATTTTGATGTGGCAGAGGACTCTTTGAACTTAGTGTTGAGATTCACTTCAAATTATGCCGTGAAAATGAGAGTAGAGATAACATACATGAAGGTAGTGGTGTTGATAAACAGTGGAGCTACCTATAATTTCATCTCTTACTAGGTCGTGGATCAATTGGGTGTGAAGCCGGTGGACACAGTTTTTTATAGGGCGATGATGGGCACATGGAAAGTTGAGATAGGCAGAGGAGTGTGTAGGGGGGTGTTTCTGACTATATAAGGGGTTCTAGTGAGGGATGACTTCCTTCTATTGGAGTTAGGGAGCATTGATGTCATCCTGGTGATAAAATGACTACAGACCTTGGGAGACACCATAGTCAATTAGGGAGCATGGATGATAGAAATAATGGTGGAGGGAAGGAGGGTATTGATCAGGGGAGATGCGGGGTTATCCAAGGCGACATGGTGATTACTATATAAGAGGTGGGAGGAGGATTTCTAGTGGAGTTGCAGAGCATGGAGGGGATCGAAAGACATCCCTTTTTTAGTATAACTACTTATACAACAATTTAGTGAGGTCTTTCAGCCATCTCAAGGATTTCCACCGCTAAGGGGAGCATGAGCATGCCTTCACCTTGAGGGAGGGAGTGTCATCGATTAGTATCAGACCTTATTGATACCTTTAGATTTATAAGGATGAATTTGAGAAGCTGATCCGAGAAATGTTGGAGGCAGGGATCATTAGACCTAGCATTTGTCCTTTTTCTAGCCTATTTTATTGGTCAAGAAGAAGGATGAGAGCTAGAGATTATGGGTGGATTACTGGGCCCTTAATAACGAGACTGTCCTAGACAAGTTTCTTATTCCTGTGATAGTTGAGTTGCTGGATGAGCTACGTGGAGTGGTGGTGTTCATAAAAATGGATCTGATGTCCGGGAAGCATTAGATCAGGATGAGAGATGAGATTGTCTCGAAGATTGCATTCATGATAATGAGGGATACTCCAAGTTCTTGGTGATGTCATTTGGTCTCACTAATGCCACTACTACATTCCAGTCCTTTATGAACAAGGTGTTCAGACAATACCTCAGGAGATTTGTATTGATTTTCTTTGATGACATCCTAGTATACAATTGGTCAGAAGAGAATCATGTGGAGCATTTGAAGGTGGTATTGGAGGTGTTACAACAATTTCAACTGCTAGCCAACCTGAAGAAGTATTGCTTTGCACAATCCTGTGTGGAGTGCTTAGGACACATGGTATCTCAGGAGGTGGTGGCAGCTGATCAGGCCAAGATACTTGCTGATCTTCTACACAAATCTTGAAGTGACTGCTAGGCCATGATATTGAAGTGACTGCTATCGAGGATTTTGAAGGAGCTAAGGGGTTTCCTAGGGTTGATCGGGTACTACTAGAAGGTTGTGAATGAATACAACACTATCGCATAGTCTCTGACGGAGCAGCTGATGAAGAATAATTTTTGGTGGGGATAAGCAGCTACAAATGCCTTTGAGAGACTGAAAAAAGCCATGACCAAGGTATATGTCTTGGGCCTACCAGATTTTAGCTAGGTTTTTGTGGTGGAGACTGAAGCATCGGGGTATGGATTGAGGGTGGTGCTCTTGCAGAATCAAAATCCCATGGCTTATTTCAGCCTAGTATTGACAACCAGACCTAGGCTTAAGTCAGTTTATGATAGGGAGTTGATGTCCATTTTGTTGGCCATTAAGAAGTGTCAAATTTACTTGTTGGGCTGACATTTCATTGGCAGGATATACCGAAGGAGATTAAAGTAGCTGTTAGAGCAGAGGATGATGTTGAGGAGTATTAAAGGTGGCTATCAAAGTTGTTGGGATATGATTGTCCATGATTAGAGAGCGAGGAAGCTGATGCCTTGTTCATATGCATGGGGAGCTCCAGTGGTTAGCCATTTTGGTACCCCTGATATTGGATTGGGGGAAATTAAGGAGTGTTTAGGATAAGGAACTGAGGGGGAGTAGGGAAGGTTTGTTGAGGGATGAGAATAGCTACCATGGTTATTCCCTAGATTGGAAGAGACTGTTATACCAAGGGAGATTTGTGTTTCCATGGATCTCGGTCCGTGTTTCTCAGATTTTGCAGGATTTCCAGGTGAGCGCTTTTTGGGATCATTCAGGGGTGCAGAAGATATTTAGGATGTTGGCGGCAGAATTGTATTGAAAGGGAATGCATAAGGATGTGGAGGATATGGTGGCTATATGTGAGGTGTGCTAGAGGAGCAAATATATGTCTATGGCTTCGGGAGAGTTTCTACAAGATCTAGCTCTTCTTGACAGAGTGTGGGAGGTCATCGTGGATTTTATAGATAGGCTACTCAGGTCTACGGGGTTTCCAATGATTTTAGTGCTGGTGGATAGATTGAGCAAGTATGCTCATTTTATTACCCAATGACATTCATATATGATGCTATCAAGAATTTATGTACTTTTTATTTTATTTGAACAATAGTATATTTTGTTTTCTATTTTATTTTCTTTTCTTTTTTAGCTATCCAATGATGGGAAAGCATCCAATGATCATGGTAGGTAGTGCATATGGCTTGGTAGACCTTTGGTTTGCTGGCTCGATTGGTCCCTGGCTACTGATGGTTCTCGGGTTGGCTGTTTTGGAGCATTTGGTTTTGAGCTGATTCTCTAAGTTGCTTGAGCTGAAGTTTAGTAGCTCTTTAATTCTCAAAAGGTACCTCATTATGAAGTTTACTTTTGGAGTGGCCTTGTCCCTTCCCCTTCCCCTTTTCTTCTTGTCTCTTGGAAAACCGTGGCTTGTATTTATTGGGGCTGAATGCTATGCTTTGAATTCATGAGGGAAGTTAATGATTTTAATACAGCTGGCTGATATTTCCATGCATGGGCCTATTTCCGAAACATTGCCTCTTTGTTTCCGTGAACTTTTTGGCTCCAGTGAATAAAAAGCTTTGATTTATGGCAGGCTGTTTGCTTACCCACGAGAGAAATTACGATACTTAGTATTGTTAAGAGGAGCACTTTATGTATGATCTGGATGTTCACATGTCTTCTACAGGTGGCCACGCTCATGCAGGGCAATAAAAGGGGCTAAATCAATAAAAATTATCAATTATTATAACTGCTTTGCACAGGTGCTTCAGCTGCTAAAGCCCCCAAATAAAAGGAGCGTGGCCAGTGTGTTACTTACTTTTCTGCTCAATATAACTGCTTGGGAATAATTGATTTTCATCTATTAACTGCTTAGGATAACCTTGCAGGTGAGTCTAGATTTTATTTTTCAAATAAATGTAATTTGTGTAATTATTAAGTGTTGTGAAAGTTAGCTTTGAGTTGGATATATAGGTCCAAAGCTTGGACTCCGAAGAGAAAAGGATGCCCTAAGGGAGTAGACCTTTTTCTATATTGAGATCCAAATTTGGGCCACACTCCTCCCTACCGAAGAGGAAAGAGTGGCCTTCCCCTTAAAGGAAGTGCCCTCTTATCCATTTGGATAGTCAAGTATGAAGAATCCAAGGATCTTAAAGAAAAGGAGCCAAAGAAGAACAAGATTGAAGACTTGAGATTGAGAATATCCACTCAAAACTACTTGCGTCATTACTAGGTTTGAATCCGGTTGTTGTCAGTGGTGCCCGACCACTTTACTTTCTGCAAAACTCTGAGATTTGTAATAAGTAAGGCAATTCTGCCTATGGACATTTATTAAATTAATTTATATTTGATGTGATGATCTGATTGCTTTAGGATTACTTGCTTTTACTAGTTTTGCGATTGTATGCCGCTTTTGTTTTCGCCTGGATACAGTAGACTCTGTGAGGGTGTGAAAGTTTTTCTTACTCATAACCTTAAATGTCTAAAATTTAGTGAGTCTAAATAACATAGAAGATAACGAATCTAGGGAAATTAGACGGGGATCGACCCCGGGTCGCATGCATATTTCGCATTACTCTTTTCCTGCTTTAGACCCTTCCCCGCCTGCGGGTAGAGTCCGGATAGTCTGACCTATGAGGACGAGGTGCCGGACCTGGGGAAGTCTAGTCTTCTAAAAAATTATTTTATAAGCCTGTTTTTAAAAATTTCAAGCATACTTGATTGGAAGTTGTTAACTAATGCATTGCATTAGATACAAACTTAACGAGTCAAAATTTTAAATTGCATCGTTTAGCATTTTAGCACCACAACATAAGTTTGAAGGGCCAATTAGGAAAATCTCTAGATGTCGGCCCCAACTCTCCAAAACTTTAATTACAACGTCCCTACCACTCTTCATAAAAGACGGACTCATATCTTTTAAATCGATTAGGTGGTTAGCTGGCTCCCCAATCCAGGCCGAGGTAAGTCCAGACCTTCACTGCATTAGTTAGGATCGGACGACTGTGGTCCAGTGTCCAAAATAGATTTAGGATCCGGGGCGAATCTTTGATTATAAGACCCCAAATTTCGGGAATATAGTCCAAATTTCTAATAAAATGCTCAACTCTAATTAAATATCATTTCAATCCAAAATATAAAGCCCAACACTTAGATTAAGTTGGGACGCTTCCGGATGGTTCTGGAATTCTCAAAGTGTCCCCTACCTCTCCTCCTTTAACTCCGTTAATAACTGCTCAATTTTGATCCATTCCTGTTGACA
>NW_021593325.1:1085436-1107986 GCF_001605985.2 Dendrobium catenatum
CTTTTGAGTTTCCAAAATTCACTTCTCTTTTTGATATCACTCCTAGAAATTCTAACAAAATTTTTGCCGTTATTTTAATCGAGAGTTTTTGTAGGAGACCTCGTTTTCTTACGATGTAATTAATTACGAGGGCTTGCGCTCGTAGGAGATTTAGAACCACACACGCATCTGATTTTAAAATTTGATTTTTTCAAAACTCAATTGGATTTCTTTGGGAAAACTTAAAATATTAGTGATCATTGTTATCATATTCAAAGAATTATCATCGAATGATATTTTCCCCCTTCGGGGAGATACATCTTTCTTTGATAAGGCTTTGGATGTGAACCTAACGATCACTCTTCTTGAATATTGTAGCTGGATATTCAGTTGAACCTCATTTTGATCCTTCGGGGCCATATGAAGTTCTCTTTAGCATCCGGTCACGATATTCAAGATGAATTTTATAATTCTAAATCTGAATACCGTTATGAAATTTTATTCTCACCTCTCGAGGTGATATACTTTTTCTAACGAGACAATTCGATTTTAGAATTTAATTTTAAGTCCCAATGAAAACTAATATTTTAAAATATATTTTCAAAATTCCACCAACAGTGATTAGATTGCATGGGATGCTAGTATCTATAGTGTTCTACTGAGATAAAGTGTTCCTTAATAAGTTTTGGAGGGAGCTATTTATGATGCAGGGGATAGTATTAAAGAGGAGCACTACTTACCACCCCCAGACTGAGGTGGTAAACAGGAGCCTAGAGACTTACCTGCGATGTTTTGTTTTGAAGGCACCTCAGCTGTGGGCCAAGTGGCTGGCAAGGGTGGAGCACTAGTACAATACTTCATTTTATTCGGCTTTACGTATGACTCCTTTTGAAGTTTTGTATGAGAGGGACCCACCTCACATGGTGCACCTTGGGCAAAGTAGCACACTAGTCTCGTTAATGGAGCATTACTTGGAGAGGGATATGGTGTTAGCTGAATTAAGAAGGCATTTGTTGAGGGCTCTGGCAATCATGAAGAAGCAGGCAAATGGGTGCAGGAAGGACGTGTAGTTTGAGATCGATGGTATGCTTGAAGCTTCATCCCTACATATAAAGGATGGTAGCTAATATGAGAAATGAGAAGCTAGCCCTTAGGTACTTTGGTCCTTATAAGATATTAGAGAGGAATGGAGCAATGACTTATCGATTGAAGTTTCCTCAGACCGCTACTATACATCTAGTGTTCCATGCATCATAGTTGAGGAGAGTTATCAATGATCATGCATCTAGTTCAAAGTTACCCTTGACACTGATTGAGAATTTGGAGGTGGTGTTAGAATCATTGGAGTTTAAAGGAGTACAATAGAGAAAGGAAGGGATCAAGGAAGTGTTGATAAAATGGAAGAACATATCTAATTATGACGCCACATGGGAGCCATACGAGAGGGTGAAGCAACATTTTCGCTCTTTCCACCTTGAGGACCAGGTGGATCATTTGGAGGGTAGCATTGATGAACTTGTACCTCTTGGATTGGTCAGGGAAGAACCGGTCCTTCCAGGACCGGCCAGAGTCTATGCTAGGCGAAAATTCCACCTGCCACCTGGGTGAAAATCCCGCCACCTTGGGTGGGGCCTTGGGGGGAAATTTTTTTTTGTGTGTAGGGGGTGGTGGGCTAGGAGGAAAATTTCAAAGGGAGGGCCATTTTGGGAGTTTCAATGTTATAGTATGCCATAAGTAGGTTGTTTACCCTAGGATTTAGTTTTATGTTTGATTTTGTATAATTTAGAATTATTAGGTTGGGAGAGCTCTAGTCGGTGGCGAGGGATTTGGGAGAGTTGATATTCTTCTTTAATTAAAGATCCGATTGTATCTTGTATTTTATTCCCTGTTTCTTTCAATAAAAAGTGTTTTTTGTGTGTTTGTCATCCTAATTTTCTTGTTCTATTATCTGGTTTTGCGTAATTGCTTCCACTTCCTATCAGATTATCACGCCGCTAATTTAGAATTCTTTTGTAGCTATCTATATTATTCAGATTAGAAAATCAATTACTTTCTTTATTCAAATTCAACTAGTTCAGTGTATATATATCTTCCGTAACTTCCAGAAAGTGCCTGTTATCCACCCAGTTTATGCACTCTATTATTGCTAGTTTGCATGTCATATAAAATCTAATAACATAGATTAGAGAACCATTTACTTTGATTAAATTGATATTTTTATATTGACTTTTAACTACAGTATAAACTTCTGTATTTGCTTTTATGGTAGGTGCTTAATAAGATTGTTGAGGACTTGTTTCAAGCGCATCCTTTAAGTAAAAGAAAACTCAAAGAGCTTCTTGGTCACACTCCATCACAAGTACTTGCTGGGGCTCTTTTAGGTATCTTGGTTGCCTATATTTGCTGTCAAAATATTATTCCCATCTAAATATTTTTAGGCATTTTGATTAGTGCAATTAGTTTTGCCCACCATTTTGTTTCTTCGCTAAAATATTTTCTCTGAAATTTTTAATAAACGGTTTAACTGCAAATTTTTAGTGCATTTCTCTTACAGTGGTCACATGTTTTCTGGCTAAGTAATGCTTGACTGTAAATAAGAGCACTTTGGATTATAAGCATATTAAATAGAATAAAAATAAATTTAATTGTTGTCAACGACACACCGGAATATGTTTGGGATATGCTGGTGAGCATTTTTTTATTTTTTTATTTTCATTTTATGGCTTGAAATATTGACAAAAAATTCATTCTATTTTCCATTTAGTTTTTCATATTGATAAGCAATCATTCTCTTTTAAATCATTAAAATTGGTGAATTATTTAGGTAACTTATTATTAGATCATCCTTGATTAAATTTTTCTTATAAATGTGAAGAAACTCGAATGTGTTTAGGCTTTGAAAGGAGTTCAGATAGGCAACTAAACAATTATCTCCTCTTGCTATGTATGGGTCTGTTATTGGATAAATTATTATGTGTGGTCATCAAACGTCATCTGGAAACGAATAAAGATGCATCATGTCAGTTTTTTATTTGTATCGGTGTTGTGTACCAGGTGATGTGACATATTCTAATTTACCTCTGAATTAACTAGTGACCGCACAGAATAATTTTATTTTCTTAGCGAAGAAATTTGGTTAGAATTTTCTATAAATGTTTGGTTGAATTGATTTTATAATTGTTAATTTGATTTGAAAATTGGATATATATCAGGCATCCAGATTTGCCAAAATTTATGCATGAAGTTGGCCATGTTGATGATTTGATTGTAGTAGTTTGCCTGTAATTTTAATAGAATTCATATTAAAATGACTAGTAATATTATTTATTTGATACTAAAATACAACATTGAATTATTGACAATTTAAGGCAAACTCATGTCAAAGTATGTCGGAGGGATTGAAAGATGACAATTGGTTCTGAAATCAAATGAATGTTTTTATAACACAGGAAGGGGAGGGGGAAGGGGATCTTTTTAAAATATTTTTGTAAAGTTTTTACTTAACAAACAAATTTTGAAACATTGAGGCGTTAATAAAAACAACTAAGATATATTCACCAAAATCAAACACAGTTAAGAGATATTTTGTGTTTTACCTTATTTTTGTAGAAAACAAATAATATATTTTTTCTTTACTAATTTTTAAAACAAGATTCAACTAGCGATTATTAACTAAAAAGTCTCTTTCTCCAAGATAAACAAATCAATGCAAGAGTGTAATAAAAATAAATTGCAAGAAAAAATAAAATGTGAAAAAGTAAGAATACAAAAGCCAGAATTTATAATGTTTCGATCAAATTGATTTATGTCCACTCCCTGAAGAACATCCTCTTTGGAAATTGTACTAAATAGTGACTCTCTTTTAGTACACAACTTGACAGTATGGTATTCTCCCTTAACACGTGGAGAATTGTCTTTACAGACTTTTCACTACCGAAGATTTTCTTTCTCTCGACTCCACGGCCTGACGGAGTGGTTGTCCATCATTTTGCCTGCAAGTTGGGTAATTATTGATTCCTCCTCTCGCCTCCTTAGCCCGATGGAGTCGCCACTTCCTCATTTCGCTCCCACGCTTGGTAGAGTTGACTTAACATTAGCCTCCTTGATTAGCAGGCCTGTGACACCAAAACCCTTCCTTTATAAAGCTGTTCTTAAGAGAAACATCAGCACAATTCGAGGACCCAATGTGCAGGTCAGTCGGAGCAACAGTGTGAGACTCTCTTACACTCCTTTGAAACTCTCAAGGCCATTCTCCCTGTCCCAACCTCATCTTCTCTCTCCCTTATGTAATGACCTCTCTCCAAGCTCTTATTACAAATCTGGACCCAAGTACTATGATTTTGATGATAACAAACATTATTGTTCTCTTACTGCTATTTATTATATATCTATTTTGTTGTCATTCTCACTAACATTTCAGGTCCACCATTCATTTACAACTTCAATCAACTTAAGATTAGGTAGACCAGAGTTGAGTCTGTTTATAATATCAACTTCAATGTGCTTTTAACTTTTTTAAGTCAACTCATGTATATGGTGGATACTAAGCTAAGTAACATTGCAAACACACACTCATGGGAGTGAGTTAAGTGAGTTAGTGGGTTATAAAAATTTCTATTTTTTGAACTAATCGTACGATATGATTTATATTGTTATGGACTTATCAGTTAACCAAAAAAGCCCTCATTAGGGCACCCTTTATTAATTGAGTTTGATTAAACTAATCATACTAAACGATCCTAATCATACATGATGATCAAGTATAATCACAATATTTAGCCACCAATAATAATTTTGGTAATATTTTAATTTTCAAATTTTGCTCTAATCGTACAGGACGATATACATCATACTAGACGATTTGTAACAATCATGCCTAAAATGATCTTGTGATTATGAGAGTAATTATGATTTAATTTCTGAATAATAGCATATAGAACGATTGTACTGTACGACCCGAGAGATACATGGGATGATATTTAATCATCACCCATCATCGCTTGTCATACTGGATGATCAATATGGTCTCTTGAACTATTCGAACATGTTGATCGCATGATCGTACATGACGATCAGTACAGTCTCTTGAACTGATCATACAGACCAATGAAGTTTGTACTGTCTGGTAGTGCTATTTTGTAATAATCATACAAGACGATCTCATGATCGTACATGATGATCCTTGAAGCCAAATTGAAATTTTGGGCTTCATTGAGGCTCTCTATTTATACTCCTATATTGTCTTATAGTCATCTTTTTGCTGTTGAGTTTGCTTGAGAGGGAGCTTAGAAAGAGAGACAATTGAAGAGAGCTTTGGGAGAGAAGAGAGGGAGAGTTTTTGTGAGGGGGAGTTGTGAGAGCTTTACAAGTTTACTCCAAGTAAAGTTCCATTCAATCTTCTTTAAGTCTCTGCTTTGATTTTTTGGTGCCTCTGGTGAGACATTCATCAGCACTAGATTATGATTCTTTGCAAACTCTAGGAGGAAGTAATGGATTCTTGGTTCTCTACCATCTCTAGGAGGGAGAAAAGGGATTTAGGATTCTCTTCCTCATCAAGAGAGTGAAAAAGATTTAAGGTACTCTACCGCACCGGGTTAGTGGAAGAGATTTTTATAAGAGCTTCTCTGCCTAGATGTGGGGGCTAAATGAGAAACTAAAATATTTAGTGCAATACATAGAGTGGAGGCCTCCAGGGAGTCGATGTAAGTCAGATTTGATCAAACTACTATAAAATATGTTGTGTCATTCTTTTACTTTTTTCACATTTTAATTTCAAAACTTTTTTGTGATTACTATGTAATTGAAAACTCTGATTTATTTTGTTATTGTGAATTTATTCACTTCTACATCCATTGTTGAAATCATCTAATTTTAGTGTTTGAAAAAAAAGTATAAAAAGATCTTTTTTAAAAGAATTTTTTAAATTACCAATTCACCCCTCTTTTGGTTAGCTTCAGTCTAATTTTTAGAGGTTTAACAACCTTCATGAACTTTCAGCTCTCTCACAGAAGAAAATTGTCCCTTAACTGCCAAAAAACTCTTGCTAAAGACATAACAAGAGCTTATAAAGATGGTTTTAAAAATTCTAATTTTCAATTTAGTCGCCTCTAATCATACAGTATAATATGTATATCATATAGTGCGATTAGTTCAATTTCTTTTGTATGATTTTAAATCGTCCAATTTGATTAGTTCAATCGAATCAATGTTCATCTGGTACAAACCCTAGGGTGAATAAATATCATCTAGAGCATTTCTCTACTAATCATCTAGTATGATTAAGATTGTATCATATGATCATTAGTTATAAATGATCCTGATTTGATTGCTTAACCTTCAGAATTAAATTAGGTAATATAATTAAAATTCAAACATTATGAACTTGATTCTATAGTATAATGATGAGGATTATGGAGTAACCTATAAAATTATAAAATGGTATAGAGCTCTATCAATCCCTAATAATGCTTAGGTATTTTTTTGATATAAAAATTATAAAAATCCTACTTAAGATACACAAAATCTAATACTGCATACTAATATTACAATAATTATCCTACTCAAATAAAAATAGTTTTCATGGAGATTCAATTACTTAAATAGAATTAGATAAATATAATGAATAACCTATATGGATATAATGTTTTGGATTGATGAATGTAAATAACATATTTTTTCTAACATTTCTCTTTTAATTGTGATACTATTCAGAGCGTATGCATTCATAGATCGCTATCGAGCTTGTAGGAACAAATGATGTCTATCGACTTCCTATGGTTATTTCAACTCCTTAAGAATTTAGTATATTTCATACCCCACGCCTAGGCATGATGCATACTAATTTAATATTAATGATTTTTCCTGCTTTCCTCCATTGAGGCTTCACATTACACCTAAATTTAATGACTCATCTCGCCACAGTGTATTAAATTAAGATATAATAATATTAAAAACATCATTTTAATCATTTATAGAATAAAATAATTCATTAGTATTTCATATGATACTTCATCAATTAAAAACTAAAGAATTTAGTCAGATACAAAGAAAAGTTGAAGCAAACTCATTTTTATTACACACCAAATAGGTAATAGAATGAAAATACAAGAGATAGATATCATCTATCACCAAATAGGTTCAATGGATCTCATATACACACCTTTTTTACTTATATAATTTTTTCCACAAACACATGCCAAATGCTCTAATGCTGGTATCAAGTACTTTTCTAAATTCCTTCAGTTGTCACACTAAGGTAAATTCAGAGAAGTAGTGCAAATTATATTGAAATTATCTAAGTGACTGAATTCAAATACAAATATAACATAACACCTATTTATAGGAAAATACAAATAGACATCTAGCATTGTGGTGCTATAAAGATCGACAGTACCTAACAAATGAACTAACATTGTTGTGCTATTTTTCTTGTTCCACAGCAGTGCTTGCTTATGTGGATTAATTACTTAGTGAGTAATAGCTTCACTTCATTAATAGGTAGTATCCTTAGGAAGTTACAACTGCTACACCACGGCATTGGAAGGGCAATTTGGGTGCCGAGGCATTATTGATTGTGACACCGCGGTATTGGACATAAGAATTTTCGATGATGCGAAGTTGATATTTTATTGTCGTGTCATTCCTATTATTGTTGAATTTGAATTTATAGGTTATAGTTTTAATTATTAATTTTGTAATTTTAAAGTGAATAATATAGTTTAATATTTAGATATGTTTATAGTTAAAATTAAAATTTCATTAGTTCACCATCATTAATATTAGTTTTCTTATTTTATTCTTTATGCATTTTAGTATAAGATTGCAATCGTATTCTAAGCTTTTAACTATATCAATTTTTGAATGTACTCATCCTTTTTTTTTTTTTTTGCTTTTTTTTCTTTTTAGAACTATTTTTATAATTTTTTTCTCTTTTAATTTATGGAGTATATAATTAGTAATTTTGAATATCAACGAACCCTTTTACAATCTTAATAAGTTTTATGTATGGATTTAATAAGATTATAAATTTCAAATTCAGATTGTTTAAGATTTCAAATTTTAATCTACTCATATAAAATAATTAATTCTAATTATTCATCCTTTATTTCAAAAATTAATAAATTAAAAGTATAACTTATAATTTTAAATTAAATAAGTAATTTTAATGATCAAAGTTAGATAATTATTAATTTCTTTTCCACACTATGAAGTATAAATAGTGTTCAATTAAATAATGATATAGGGTTTTATTATTATCCTATTTTACATATTTTTTAATAAGGTTATTTAATTAATTACAATATAAAATTAATAAATAGTATAATAAGCATAAGGGAAATTTTAATAAAATATAAATAAAAAGATATATAACAACAATGAATACTACACTTGCTTTCAAAAGAATAATAAAAGGCACGTAAAATATGTGTTAATAAAATATAATGAAATCTATTATAACATACTATGAATTATGGGATAACTAGTGCGCTAAGCACCATTTATAACACATCAAGTTTAAAAGCCAAAATAAGTCATGATCCAACTACTTGCACTAATTTCTCAAAATAGTACATTCCTTCTATAATATATGAAGTACAATCAAGATTCAAACACATACTTTATTTCTCTCAAATTCTATATTTTTTTAACTCATTTACTCAATTTGATTTTAATATATGCCCATTAATCTTGAAAATGTAAAAAAATTTCTTATCTTGAATGCTAATGACACCATTAAGATATATTTTGATAACAATATATAGATCAATCCATTCAGATATGATTTTGCTATGGCAAAACTTCTTATAATAAAAAAGTAGACTATTTTGACTAGGATGAAACTCATACTCTAAAACTTTATATTTGTGTATTTTCGTCATTTCCTCCTTGTATCTTCTTATATTTTCATGAACTTTGTCATTGAACTTGTGAAGTTTATTGATGATAGTACCACTTTCCATGTGGATAAGAGAAAAAAGAATATTTATTTTTGCTTGATTCTTCCCATTACTAAAGTTGAAATTCCAAGAAGAGAAATATATTACTCTTTGAAAAAACTGACAAGAATTGATAGTTAAAATTCTAAAGCACCTCATTTATAATTTTATAAGTGAGAAGAAGTTTTAAAATTTGAATTTCAAAACCACTTAGTCTCATCAGTGCAGCGGTGCTAATGGTAATGCTACGGCGCTAATGGTAGCACTACGGCGCTTTACATCTCAATTTTTTTTTTATTCAAATTAAATTACCCTACCTACAAATTTAAACTATCCACTGGGTTGCCACCCTTGAAGCCCTAAGTTTATAGTCTTCATCTAGACTTAATCACTTACAATATCTATTTTTGAATTGCCTCCCACATAACGCTAAGTTTATAGTCTTCAGCCTAACTTGCCCAAATTTTTTAATTTGGTTGGGGTCAATTATTTTCATTCTTCAATTGATCTTTTTTCTTGTATCAAATTTTAAGTATTACTAGGTAAATATCTAAAAGGTCTACTACTGATTGAAATTGCAGTCTGGTTTAGTTGGGTTTCCAAATTTCTAATAGAAGCTACTTGATTTTCTAATTGAGTTCCTGATCATATAACTAAATCTTTCAATGCTATTTTCTTATTTTTAAATTGATTAATTTGATTAAATCTTAGAGAATTTGTAAGTCTAGGATTAACAATAGCTTGTAAAGATGTGCTCCAACTTGATTATTCTGCCCATCATTCCATTTATTAATACTACCCATATTATTGAACAAATTAAAATTATGATGATTTCTCCAACCAAAATTATATGTATTTAAATAGGGATTATTTTATCTTTCAATTACATTAATGTGTTCAGTACCTTGCATATTATTATCTTCATTTAAGTTTTGATCCTCTAAGATCTTAATTCCTATTCTAGAATTTATTTCTATAATATTAAACTTTTTTGAAATCACTGTAACTTGTGCAATCAAAATTCATAAATTCTAGTTATTTTTTTATGATTTATCCTATCAGCTCGCAATTGGAAATTATTGATAGTTATCTCCTCTATTAATTCATAAGCTTTCTCAAATGGCTTAAACATTAATGGTCAACTAGCTACAGCATCGAATATAACTCTAAGAGATCATACCAATCCAATATAAAATATTTGAATAATAAATTAATCAGGTAATGTATGGTGCGAGCATTTTCTAAGCATTTCCTTAAGTCTTTCCCAATTCTCATAAATGAATTCTCCTTCTAACTGATTGAAAGAAGTTATATTATTTCTAAGTTTTTCAGTTCTTAAAGGTGAAAAATATTTAGTGAGAAACTTATGGGTCAATTCATTCCAAGTGGTTATAGAGCCTGAGGATAACAAATTTAATCATATTTTTATTTAATCTTTTAGAGAAAAGGGAAATAATTCAAGTCTAATAGAATCATCACTAGCACCATCGTACTTAAATATTTCATAAATTTCTAAAATATTATCTAAATGTAAATTTTGATCTTCTATAGGAGTTCCCCCAAACTGAGAATTCTGAACTATTTGAATGATAACTAATTTTAATTTAAAATTATTAGCTTGGATTATAGATATATTTATACTCCAATGAATTCTGTCTACTAAAGGGTTTGCATAATATTTAAAAGGTCTAGAATGATTTTTCTCTACCTCAAGTTTAGCCATTTTCAAGATCTTCTTAGTTTTCTAAATTTTAGAAAGGGTTCTCTTAATTTTAGGATAAAATATCAAAAAATTTCTTTCTAAGGCTCTAAAGCATGCAAACAAAGATAATAAAAGTAAAATAAAATAAAATAAAATAATAAATAGAAAATAAAATGTAAGTAGGTCTAACTATGTAATATATTCGACAATAGAGAAAAATTTTCCAAGGGCCAAAATTCTTCCTTGATAACGATACAAAAAACTTGATGAGGGTTGTGGAGTAACCTATAGAACTGTGAAATGCTTTTAGGCTATATCAATCCTAATAATGCTTAAATTTTCTTTGATATAAAAATTATTAAAACCCCACTTAATATATGAAAGTATATGTGCTTAATCAAGTAATATAGTGATAGAGTAGAGTATCGATCCCACGAGAAAGATATGCTTTATTGCAATTCACTAGTATTGTCTACTAAAATTATAGTAATTATCCTACTCCAATAAAAATAGTTGCAATGGAGATTCAATCACTTAAATAGAATTATAAAGAAAATTAATACAATATATGAATATAGTGTTTTTGTAAATAGCACATTTTTCCTAATAATTTTATTTTAATTGTGATGCTATTTATAACATTTACATTCCTAGATCTTTGTTGAGCTTGTAGGAACAAAGGATGACTATCAACTTATTATGATTATTTCATCTCTTTAAGATTTTAGTATGTTTAAAACCCTATGCCTAGGTATGGTGTATACTAATTCAATATTTTTGGTTTTGCTTACTTCCCTCCGTTAAGGCCCCATATTACACCTAATTTTAATTACATATTTAGCCACTATGTGCTTTAAATTAATATATGGTAATATTGAAAATATAATTTTAATCATGTATGAAATAAGATAATTTATTAATACTTCATATGATACTTCGTCAATCCAAAACTAGAGAATTTAGCGAGATATAAAGAAAAGTTAAAGCAAACTCATTTTTATTAATAACATGATCAAATGAAATATAAGAAATATATATCACTTGATAGGTTCAATGGACCTCCTATACATTCCTTTCTTTCTTATAAAATTATGTCCATAAACACAAGCCAAAAACTATGATGATAGTATCAAGTACTTCTCTAAATTTCCCTTAGTTTCTAAATTTTTTTAGTTGTTACCCTAAGGGAAATTTAGAGAAGCACTCTAAATTATATTGAAATTATCTACAGCAATTGATGAAAATGCTTAATCGATAAGTCGGGAGGTGGTGATTGAAAAGCTAGTGCTGGTGATGGTGTTGTTGCTGCAAAAATAAGTGCCTCAGAGACTAGTACTCCTCATTCCTCCTCTTGCTCATTCTTCTATGTGGGTTGCACCCCACAACTTCTATCACTAAAGAGTAAGTGGAATGAGTTGTCGATATAATAGACTAGAAAGTGATTGGCTGGTGTAGGTACATGAGGTTATAATTTGTATCTAAGATATAAGATATGATATGTCATAGTGCTATATATTGCCTACAATGGGCCCTAGGATTACTAATGCTAGTTAAGATTTTAATTTAATCGATAAGCATGTTTGCTGCATTGAACTCAGTGTCAGTTATAAAAAAATTCATGCTGATTGATAGGAGATGTGTGTTATTAATCCTATCATCAGCTTTGTGAAAAATAATATTTTTAAGGACGTGCTAAATGATATAAACATTTTATACTAGGGTGTTGACTAAAGGTAGGTGAATATTCATTGGAGCATTTCTAAGTATAAGATTAACTTTGTCCCACTGTAGTCACTTGTAGTAGCTATGGTGTGAGGTTTTGTGCCTATAGTAGACATATGCAAAATTTTATTAAAATCATAATAGGTGATATCTACTAGACACCTATCGACATTTATTGAAGGGAAGTGCATGCTGAGTTAATTATAAGGCTAGCAAAAAAATTCATATAACATCTTAGGATGGAAAAGAAAGGCTAGTGTAAGAAAAATTACAATTTACTACCTATAAACAAGTCTAATTCATGATAATTGAGGATTTCATAGTTAAGCACCATGGATGGGGTTATGGTGGCAGCCTCATATCAGTGATAGGTAGATTGATACTTTGCTGATTGAAACTTTTCATCGATCATGGTATAGGAAGAACTCTCTGAAAGAGCTCGGGATCTCTCACCTGCCATTGGAAAATATTAAGGACAAGGATCTGAAGGGAAAAAGTAGAGTTAGGAAGGTGTGAGTTAGAATGAAATTTATCTCCAATTTATAAAAATAGAGCAATCGAATAGTATGAAGGCTATTAGATAGTATATTCATAACAGGACAAATAAACCTGTTCGAATAACTCAAAAGGTAGTCAAATCATATAATACAAATCAGGCATTGAACTGGCCGGATGACATTAAAAAATTTGTTCATTCCGAGAAGTCATCTATATGATTTTTGAATAAATTAATCATATATTATTAACATGTATTTGTACAGTATGATTTATGATAAAAGATTGTAACGACTGAATTTAAAATCATCCCAATGATGATTATCATGTGCATAATCCTACATGAATAAACCTGTTCATACAATTTGAACCTCAATAATTAACATAATTTTATCCGTTGGTTAGAATTGATGGCTGATGTTGTTTTGAATTATGTATTTTGTATAGTATGAAGGTTATCATACAATACAACGTGAATAAAATTTTTTGGTGCATGTGTGATGATTATGGTCAATTCTTTAAGCACACTCTATATAAGCAAGAAAACACACAACTTAAACATTTATAACAATCCCAAACAAACATGCACAATATGATAAACTCACAATAACAACAAAAAAACTTAAACGCACAATCACAAGTAACATACCATTAACCCAATTTTCATAAGCATTTATGTAAATCTTGAGCAAGCTAAATGTATCATAATTCAGGGGTTTAGTGGAGATATCTTTTATTTGGTTTTTAGTATCAATATATAGTAGTTCTATATCACCCTTAACTACATGGTCCCTGAAGTGATGCATGATATCGATGTATTTAGTGCATGAATATTGAATAAGATTTTTCATGATATAAATTGCACTAGTATTGTCACTAATGCAATCAAAATTTGGAAAAACTAAGATTGCAAACACCTATGGTCTTCCTTTCATAAATGAAAAAAATTAACACAATAAATAAGACACAAAACCTAATAATAACAAATAAAAGGGACAACACATTGCAGCGACACCTTACAACTTTAAATAAAAGGATACAACAACATTTTAAATTTATATTTTAGAGAAGAAGGATACAAATGGGGTGGACACTTGTGAAGAGAAGAAATAGATAAGAAGCCCGATACAAAGTCGAAGAGAGGAGGAGAGAACGGGAGCTAGCTTGTAAGCTTGAATAAAACTCCCAGGTTTTACATTCCAAATATTTTCTCACCAAATTATGCTCTCAAATGTCACAAAATAACCACTATATATAGGGGAAGAGAGGGAGCTAAACAACCCAAACAGTTGCCCAACCAAACCAATCAGAAAAGGGGAGGAAAAGGGCCAACAAGCAGCCGAATGGAGCAGTACCTGAACAGCTAGCAGGGCACAATCAACAAATAGACATCGCCAGGGGGAAGGAACTGGGTAGGCATAGGAAATGAAGGGCCAAAATAAGGGGAAGAACCCGGCCAACAGCCATAATGAACTGAAAAAGGAAATAAAAGCTCAACAACCAACTTACCAGCTCCCCCCCTCCCCTTTGCCTACATCAATCACACATAATATATATAATACCTACATATAGTCCAAAGTTAGGAATTTATTTTTTTTGCCACAAAACTTGGACAACATAGTTTCTTACAACTACATATTTTACTTTTGTAGTGGGCAGAGCTACAAAGCTTATTTTCTACTAGACCAAGAGACTAAAGATTATCTAATAAAGTGTCATGTTCTTTATATGCTTTATTTCCTACTTTACACCCAACAAAGTTTGAATCTGAATATTTGACCACATCAAAAGTCCTAGCATACCAGATGCCTAAGTTTTTGGTGCATATGATATACCTTAAAATTATTTTAATGGAGATTATGAGATATTTCTTAGGAGAAACTTGAAACCTAATACATAAATAAACACTAAATATAATGTCATACCTACTAGTAATCAGGTAGAGTAGTAATCTTATGATCCATTTATATTTCTTTTGGTCAACAAATTTATCGTTTATATCCTTATCTAACTAGGTGGTTGATCTCATCATTGTATTCATGCTATTATAACCTTCCATATTGAATTTCTTCAAAATAATTTTAATATATATATTTTTAACTTAGGAAAGTTCCATCTTCTCTTTTCTTAATGATAAACTCAAGAAAATATGTAAATTCACCCATCATACTCATTTAAAACTCTCTCCTCATAATGAAAAAAAAATTCATTTCATAAATTATTATCTGTCGATCCGAAGAGAATATCATCAACATAAACTTATACCATGAGTATATCTTCTCCAACTTTCTTAAGAAATAAAACAATTTATACACTACCATCAAAAAAATTTTTTTGAAATAAAAAGTTGCTAAGCCTATTATACCATGCCCTTAGTGCTTCCTTAAGCTCATAATGTGCTTTCTTGAACTAGTAAACATGACTGGGGAATGTAGAATTCTCAAAACTTGTGGTCTTTTTTTATTACACCATTCAAAAATATACTTTTTTACATCCATTTGGTATAACTTGAAACCTCTAAAGAATGCAAATACTAACAAAACTTTTATGATCTATAACCTAGCTACTCAGATAAAAGTCCTCTCAAAATTAATTCCCTCAATTTGATCATACCCATTAGCTACTAACTTTTCTTTATTTCTAACTATTGATCTAGAGTCATTTAATTTATTCTTAAAAATTCATTTGGCATGACCTATACTCTGATATGTGGATCTACAAACAAACTCCCACACATCATTTCTAATGAATTGGTTAACCTCTTCTTGTATTGATAAAATTCAAAATTCATCACTTAGAGCTTGATCTACACAAGCAAGTTCTATCATTGAAATAAATGCAGTGTGGCTATTAGTGGTCGAAAAGTGGTTTTTGAAAAGTTCAATCTTCTTTTGTGGAATCAAAAATTGACTTTGAATTTTAATTCTAAAATTAAACAACCCGTCATAAAAGGTATATTACCTCGAGTAGTAGAAACAAGATTTCTAAGTGGGGTTCATATTCATATTTACAAATCTATCTCAAATATGGTAGCCAAATTTAGGAAGGAACTATATATGGCCCCAAACGGTCAAAGTGAAGTTAAATCAAATATCTGGATATGATAATCTACAAGAGTTGTCATTATTCTCATATTTGAAGTCTTATTAACAAATACTATATATCCATAAAGGACGAAAATATCATTCACTAACTACTGTTTGAACATGATGATAACGATCGTCGCTGATTTTGATTTCACCTGAGGAAGATTAATTAAGTTTTAAAAATCAATTTTGAAAGGTTGATATGAGTTTTGAATCTCCTACGAGGACAAAACCTCGTAGTTAATTACATCATAGGAAATCGGGTTACCCTACGAATACTCTCGATTAAAATAATGACATGAATTATGTTCAAAAATTTTCTAGGAGTGATATAAAAGGAGGTGAATTTGGAATATGAATTGGGAATGGATCATGTTTCGAACACTTATTTATGGAGTCAAAGAGAGAGGGTTAGGAGACACTTAGATATTCTTAAATAATTCAGAAGTGTCTTGACCTAACCTAAGTGTTAGGCTTTAAGTTCTAAATTAAAAGGATTTTTTATTTGAATTGAGTGATTCATTAGAAATTTGGGATTATATTCTTAGAGTTGGGGTCTTATAATTTAAAATCTACCATAAATCAAAAATTTATTTTGGGTATTGAATAATGGTGGCCCGAACCTAACTAATGTAGTACACAATATAGACTTAACCCAGCCTGAATTGGGGAGCCAACTAACCACCCAATCGATTAAAGTCTATAAGTTTATTCATTATTATGATAGAGTGGTAGGTACTTTATTGTTAAAGTTTTTGAGAATTGGGATCGATATCTAGAGCAGATCCTAATTGGTCAATTGACTTATGTGGGGTGAAAATACTTAACTTTTAGGTAATAAAAATATTAGATACTTTTAATTAGTTTTTAATGCAATGCATGCTGATCGGCTCGATTAAATATATAAAAAGAATATGTAGTAATTTTTGAAAAAAAGCTTAAAAATATTTTTTCCTAGATATTTCACAATAACCTCTTGATAGATCTGTACCCTTAAAGGCTAGGTGGTTTGTTAGAACTTATAAGTGGGGAGGCGACTTATAAGGAAGAGAAGGTAAAATATGCTTATGCTGACTCCCGATGGTCCCGGGCTTACTTCTTAGATCATTAGAGTTTTTATATTTCCCTAAAAATTTTATTTTAATTTAAGGTTGAAAAAGTTTTCATGTGCCCTCATGAGCCTCCTCGTATTCTGGCTAAATTAAAATTAACATGCAAATTGCTAAAAAACTAGAAAAAATGGGAAATCCTATACACAATCAAATCAAATAAAAAACATCAATAAATTTAATTAATTCCTTAAAGTAATATCCAAAGGAAATTGTCCCATTTATTATAACCCAACATTACATACGTTAAAAGTTGTTGGGCACCACTAAACAAAAACCCAACTTCTAATCCTAGGATATATGCAAGTGACTTTGAGTGGGATACTCTTTATTTTTTACTCTTCCTCATTCTCTTCTTTGAACTCCTTGGATTCATCTTACCTAGATCCCCAAATAGAAAAGAAAACTCTTCCCCTGAGTAGGAGGTTATTCTTTTTCTCTTTGGGTATTGAAGTAATCCAGTATTAGGCTTACAAATGGAAAATGACTATCCCCTTGAGCGATATCCTTTTATCTTTCGAATCCACTCTTGGATACCTATATCCAAACTTAAATGTCTAACTTTCACCACTCTTAACATTTAAATAAAATATATTTATATAAAAAATAAAAATTTAGACTCTTGTGCAAAGTTATTCTAAGCATTTAATAATAAAATAAATTCTAAGCAGTTAATATGTATATACTATAAAGTAAATCACACTTGGACATTCTCTTATTTCTTAGGGGCTAAGTAGCTGAAACACCTATAACATTTATATTTATTAATAATATAGCCCCCTTTTATCGCTATGCATGAGCGTGGTCACCTGTAGTAAACTCAATGAGCAACCATATTGGTCCAAACTTAAGGGTAAATTATTTCCCATCAAATCAATTCATAGAGTAGTAAAAATAAATAAACACTCACATCAATCAAATTTTAATCACAACATATAATGAACTCTCAGAAATTTTAATCACAACATATAATGAACTCACATTAATCAAACAAATGGTAAATTTATGTTTGAGTTTAAATGCTATTGTATTAAAGTTTACTTTGGGATACATTTTAAAGATTGATTGATCAAATAAACATGATTAGTTAAATTAAGGGATTAATAAGATTTAATTAATTTGATTAGTTATAGATTATTTTATGGATTAAGTATTTTATATTTTTCTTCAACCTACTTGTGCCGTTATGCCATCAGGCTTGAGGAACCGGGCCTCCTTAGGACATTAGCCCCTCAGCCTGAAGTAGTCTATCCTAAAAACCTGGCTGATATAATTGAATAAAGAATTTTTATTTGTATAAATAATTAAGATTCATTTAATTTTAAAGTTAATTTAAAACTCTATTGAATTCGTTTGTGAGGTTGTGCCATTAGGCTCGAAAAAGTATGAATCCTTTGGACACTTAGCCCTGTAACCCAAAGTAGTCCATCTTAAAAATTCATTTATGGAGTGCTTATTGTGTATTAGAATGTTGGTCAATCGATTTATTAATCAAGTTAGAGTTTTTTTTTTGAAATTTTAACCAATTATTTGTTTTTTTCGGAATTATTTAATCGCATTAATATAAAGGGGCAAAAAGTTGACTTTTTAAATTAAAGTTAATTTTGAAAGTTTCAAAATTTTAATAAATATTATACCCTAAGATGAGCAATTAGACTATTAGTTTGCTGGATTTGAATAATTCTATAAAAAGTTGTGATTTTTTTAAGTTTGGACCTAAATTTGAACTTCAGTTGACCAAAAAGTTGACCTTTTAACTTTGACTTAATTTAGGGGTTTTTATATTTTTGGAAATTATTAGAATTTAATTAGATTTTAATGACTATTTAAATTTTATTAAATTAACTTTTTTTTGGAGTTGATTATGTTTTTTTAAAGTTAAGATATTTTTGGAATTTTTGAAAATTATTTAGTTAAAGAGGACATTTAAATTTTGATTCAAATCAATTACAAACCCCT
Organism: Dendrobium catenatum; assembly: GCF_001605985.2. Lineage (NCBI taxonomy): Eukaryota > Viridiplantae > Streptophyta > Magnoliopsida > Asparagales > Orchidaceae > Dendrobium > Dendrobium catenatum. The sequence continues at coordinate 1,104,425 of NW_021593325.1, forward strand.
TGAAATTACCCCCAAAGGCCAAATATGACACAAGGGAATGTTTCTAAGTGTTAAGGAGTTTTTTTGGAATTTTTAACTCATTAATTCGAAAAATAATCATGAGCAATTGAAAAATATGTTTTTTCGATTAGTTACTTACTCAATCGATTCAATTCAATCAAGCTTATAATCTATGTTTAAAATTCACGACTTTACTCAAGGACTCTCAATTATATAATCATATTATATATATATATATATATATATATAATATATAATTTAAATTAAGTTTATACAGAAAATAGTCTTAATTTTTGAATTTTAAGAAAATAAGGTTAATTTCAAAATAATTTTTTTAAAAATACACTATCATTATGAAAATATTTTAAAAAAAGAATTGTCATTTTTAAAAATCATTTAAATAAAAATTAGTTAAATAGGGGTAAGATTAATAAAATATAACAAATATTTAAATTACGCATTATATCGATATACGTATTAGTATCCTGATATAGCAGTAGGTAGGTTGTCGTTAGTAAGCATAGCAGTGACAGGCCAGGTTATTAATTTTTATATATATATTAATATTTAACCCATCTATAATCCAAACAAGGAGTGGCTACAACGGGTAATAACCCCAAAAACGAAGGCTCTCAAAGCAAAAATACAGTAATAAAATAACAACCAAAGGAGCTCAAAACTTACCAAAACCCACAACAAGAAAAATGGAATCCAAACAAACAGGGCTAGTAGTCGTCCAGATACCATCATCCCTCGAGTATTCCAAGGACCATCCAGAAAGAAACATCAGCGGTTGCCACAAAGGAAACGACGGGACTGGGGCCCAGCCAGCTCATTGCCGCGAACAACAAACGAAAACAAAGCATAAAACCGTAATAATAAAAAACATCTTATCTTCTTTACCTCCGTTTCTCCAAAATTACCACGGCGAGCACCCCTCAAGTCTTATATCCGGACCATGCTAAATTCAAAACAGGATTCGAGAAAGAGATCAGAAACCGGCAGATCCTCCTCATTTCAGAATCAATTAACGCAGTCACCTGGGAACCCACAATTATTTTAGAGTTCTTTACCCAAATAGAATTGGATTTCCAGTAAACTCACCGGCACATTAACCAAATATTGAGAGTCGGAGAAACACTAGAACGCACCCAGCACCCCTGTACGGCACCGGGATCATCGAAAACACATTAGAAATTAAACCCCTCATTGGCTACATTTTCCGGATTGGTAATATCGAAAACGCATCATCACAGGCAACTGACTCTTATAACACAACAAGACAAGGGAAGAAAAATGAACAGCTATTCAGAACAAGTCTCAAACCGAAAACTCCTTATCATCATCCTCTCTATTATTAACGCAACAAACCAATCATCCTCACGTTAGAGTCGCAACATTCTAGTAGAATCAACAACCAGCTCTTCCATCTCTCTCACATTCGGCTACAATCAAAACATCAACATTAGAGAACAATAACAGCCACCTGCCTGCCTGTACCCCGGCAAATCGCAGAAGAGAGGTTCCAGTTTTTTGAGACAATCCGATTAGGAGAAAATAGAGAACAGGAATTCGCATAGAGTGTCTAAGAAGAACAATGCAACAAAAAAAAGAATTCATCAAAAATACACCGTGTTGAGCATAACCGATTCCAAGATCCAACCCAAATTTCTCCGCATGTTTCTTAGTAACCATCCAGCTCTACCAAAATCAGCGACTCATCGTGACCAGTGCAGACCAGATGCCGTGGCTAAATCCGTTTTGAGAGGGCGACCGAAAAGAAGGAACGCCAAAACACAAAGATCCTAATGGAGATAAAAAAGATGAGGCCTAAGAGGGCGGAAAGAGACCCAAATTGAACAATTGGAGATTCCTTCTCATGTCAGATGGTGAGTCCCACTTTCACCACTTTCATATAAACAATTTTTGACACAAAATAAGACCTATGAGCAAAAATCCTACGAAATAATCAAAAATCATTCTCGCAATTTTATCAACACATTACAATATTGGGCCACCATACAGAAAAATTCCCCAATCAACTTAAGACAAAAGCAAATTCCGATTAGCGTGGCCAGGAAGGATCTTTCTGGCTTCAACGGAAGGTCTCCGCCCGGAAAAACGACCCACCAAAGTAGAAACTCAAAAAGGCTTAGCGAGCGAGCCTAATCTCATCTTCAGAAATAAATTAAAGCCGGCAGTCCACATAAGAAGAAAAACTCAGATCAGGAAAAGGCAGAAGAAGAAAACCTGCACCGCGTCCTTAAACGAAATAGGGCCCACTACCGGCCAGAAACCAGGAATCGCGCCGGCGGAGAAGCCGCCAATCCGACGTTAGGCAGACGAAAATCTCCAAGACGACGGAAGACGAAGGGCGCGAAACGAAACCCCTAGCAAAAAAGAACAAAAACATTTCGCTACTCATATAGATATATAATATATATATAGTATAATATAGTATATATATATATATATATTATATATATACTATATATTATAAGGTATTTAGAAGTATCCAAAATAAATTTATATTTTAAGTTAAATTAATCTTAAAATTAATGTGTGATAATTAAAAAAATATTATTTAAAATAATTTTTTTAATTAATTATAAAGTAATTAAATAATTCGAATTATTTAAAGAAAAAACTAACTTTAAATTAAAATATTAAAAATTCTAAAATTTTTGATCTACTATACTAATTTTTCTGATTTGAAACTTGAATTTGTTTTGATTTTTGAATCTTTATGTTAATTAAAAATTTCAAAATATTTTAAATTATTAATATTAATATTAAATCACGGTTCTGTTAAAGTTTAATAAATTAAACCTAAAATTCTTCAGAGAATTTTTAATTATATTATAAATATTATCATTGAAATGTTGTAAAATTATTTTGATTTAAGTTTAATTAAATAATAACTAAATATTTAAATTGTAATTAATTAGAAATTATCTAAAATATAAGTATATGTTAAATTTTAAATTTAGATACTTTTTAAAAATAATTCATTCATTATATAAAATTAATTAATATAAAATCTATGAAATTTGAAAATATAGAGTATTTAATTAGTTTAAACACTAATTCAATATGTAAGGATTCAATAATTTAAAAATACAATTATATTTTTATTTTTAATTAGATTTTAAATATTTGTTTTAAAAAAGTTTAATGAATTCAATTAAAATACTATTAAATAAAAACCTTGAATTAAAAATATTTAATTTAATTATTGATTTTAAATTAAATCAACTATTTAATATTGAAATTCTTTAGATATTTAAGGAAATATTTTAATTTTAAATGAAAGTATTTAAATAATATAAATAAATTTTAAATTAGTTTAAGAATAAGAATTTCGATTTTTAAAATAATTAAATTTTAGTTAATTAATTATTTTATAAATATTTGTTTTAGTTTTTTAAATAATTATTTAATTAAAAAATATTCAAGAATATAAAATTATATGTTTAAATTAATTTAACATCAAATAATTAAAAATTTTTAAAATAATTTATGAATTATTTAAATAATTTTAATATAAACTTATATATTATTA
>NW_021593325.1:1108086-1133034 GCF_001605985.2 Dendrobium catenatum
TAATGATATTCTATATTTAATTAAGTAATTAACCTCTCAATTATCTACTTTTCACCTTAGAAATATATCCAATTATAACTAAATTCAACGGAGTCAAAATTTAAAAGGGACTTGTGTTAATTTCATTGATTAGTTATATATCTTCTAGCAGTTTAGAGCCATAATTTAGAAAATTTCTGGATTTAGTTGATATTACGTAATTCTTCAGTGGTAGGAGGAGTATTCAAGGCGTTAATTTGATCATGAACACACTGCATAGTAAAATAAGTCTAATTTAATTAAGGGTTTAATTCATTTTTTTAAACTTGTGCAGAATATTCTCCTAATGGGAACTGAATAGTGTAACTACAGTTTAAATCGTTTTAAAATTATTAAACTTAATTGGAAATGTAACTCCTTTTTTCTTTGCTAATCATTTGTCCTTAACTGTCACTATGTGGTAGGGATTGAAAACCACATTGCTATTCATAACCCACATCTACAAAATAATATAAAGCCCCTAGAGATGGAAATATTAAAAATTTATCTAAATGAATACTAACTAATTACTAAATGGTTAAATAATTTACACTATTTAAAGTGTGTTGAATATTCTAAATTAATTTTAGTTTTAAAATATCTTGAAGTGTACTATCTGATTTAATTAAGGTGTTTTAAACTAAAACTTTAATGTTTGAAGAATAATTAAATTAATATTAAGTAAAATTTATTAAGTATCGAAATATTAAGAAAGTTTAAAATATTTAAGAAAAATATTATAAATATAATTTAATATTAAACTAAAATATTGAAATATTTTATCTTAATATTTTAAAGTGTTTTAAAATAAAAGTTTGAATTATATAGAATATTTGGATTAATATTTATTGAATATTAATTAAAATATTAGTATTTGAATATTCAAGATATTTTAAAATGTATTAAATATTTTAAATTGAATTGAATTTTAAATTAAAGAGAATTAAAATACAATCAAATTGATATATTATATGTATTTTTTAGTTTAAAAATAATGTTTAATGAAAAATGGGCATAAAAAATTAACATTAATTTTAATAATAATAAAAAAAGGTTATAATGATGCCTACGACGGCAGAATGCCACATGATAGGCCTTGATTGGATGCTTCAAACAACTATTTGTTAATAATGATGGAGGCGTAATCATAGTCAATAATTGCAATTGCGGTGCACACGAAGCTACTTTATTTAACCATGTTAGCGTGCACTATTAGTCAGCGGATCCCAACTGTTATGAAATGAGCAGCTCGAATTATGTTGGATGATTGAAACGACCGTGGGATTGAATCCGTGGTTAAACAAAATTGCAGAATAACTCCATCTGGACTGTTGTTTGTGCGATCAATAATCCATGAAATGTACATCGAGAGAATGTTACGAATGAAACCTAGAATGGGTTTTTCGTCTCATTCTTTTGATTATATAGACCATTTCACTTGAAATTTTAAACCAGGGTAGAGTTACTGAACATAAACTATGGCGAGAGATTCTTACAACTTAAAGCATGCATAATGAAAAATTATTTTAAAGCTAAGTGTTCTAACATAGTGTTAGGGATTTAAAGAGATTTTACCATTAGATCTTTAGGGATTTGATGTAGTTGAGCTTATAGACGGTCCTCCTACAAGTTCCATTTTGAAACCATGGTCTGAAACTCACTTGATCAGGTAGAGGAAGCCTTGGACAGAATAAGGGTGGGTTTATCAAAGAATTCATCACCAGTGATGTACAACCACTTCGGTTATGTAGTGGGAAGATGGAGGAGGGTTTGGAGAGCAAAAAAGAAAAGAAAGGATGCTTAGAGAAAGCTTGGGGGCTGAGGATTGAGTGTGTGTAAAAATGAGGTCCTCCTTGTGGTTTGAAGTCTAGGGTTCTGATTGAAGGGCTGTGATTCATCACAACTATTGCCCTGATGGAGGACACGTGCCCGAGGTCATTGAAAGGCTGAGCAAAAGCCTAGGTCGAGCTCAACCACCATTGGGTGGCTCCATGAGTAGGGAGACCATTCATTCCTTATTTGGTTAAACCAAACCCTTAGCTTGGTTAAAAGGTCGTTAAGGGAGCTTTATGTTTCAATTGGAAGGATTGAATCAGATGAATGGAAAGTAAATGAGATTTCAAATGGATTTTGACCATTTAGGTTGATTTGAGTGTTTGTTGACCAATTTGACCAGTTAACTGGTCAAACTAGGATGAGGTGGTAGGGAAGGAGTGTGGGAAGCTAGTTCGGGTACCTTAGAAGGAGTTTGATATGATTACGTGGGTGCATATGCAAGCTAATGGGTATTTGATAAAACATGTAGGTTGACTCTTGATTAAAAATCCTAAGACTTGACTTACACTAGACTTGAATGCATTTAAACTCTAAAGTAGAGTAGATTTAAAGGCTTGATGGGCATTGGATGAGTTGATCCACTAAGAGTCATTGATTTGACTCAAATGGAATAATTTTTATTAAACATGGGCTTAGTTGACCAGGTCAATAATACGTTGCTTCATATTTGATGACTCATATATATTTATGCATATAAGATAAAATGTATCCTTGAATAAATGAAGAGACTTATTGCTTGTGTCTTTGATTGTTAGTTATGAAAGAATAATTAGATGTGCCCAAGTTACACATCATAATTGAGCCTCAACGCAAGCATATTGTTGGCCCTTTATGCAAGCTACTAGTGTGCCTCAGCTCTGTTTTCCAATATGACCTGGCCCTGCATGTTAGTTTGCTAAGATCCTTCTTGCTAGGTTGACCAGGCCTTGCATGCCAGCTTTCCAAGCATTGCCTGCCAAGTAGCCCAGGCCCTCTTCCAGCCAACTTACCAAGAATCTTCCTGCTAGTGTGCCCATACTCTGGCTACTAGCATGATCAAGCAAAGCCTGCTAGCTTTAAAGTTTGATTAGGTTATTATACCTAAATCAATTGTCTCAAAGCTAACCAAGAGGAGGGGGGACAAAGGAACACTAAATTTTGTAGTGGTTCGGTCAAACTAGACCTACGTCTAATCCCTGAAGACTCCCTCTTCACGTATTGCACTATACCAAAGTGACTCTCCTTTTTCTCTCATAGTAAGATGGAGAAGCCCTTACAATTAGCCTCTCTTCCACCAATCGCTAGTGTGGCAGAGTACCATTATCATTTCTCACCCTCCTGGTGATGGCAAAGAACCAGCGTCCTTTCACTCCCTCTTGGTGTCGGTAGAGTACCGGCATCCTTTCACACCCTCTTGGTATGGACAGAGAACAGTCATGTTTTCACACCCTCCTGGTGTTGGTAGAGTAACGAATCTCCTTTGAAAATCTTATTTCAAGAGTCTTCAAGAAAGAAGGGAAAAACTTTGAAGAATAAGTAAGAGATCCTTACCATTGGGTAACCTTATGAATCCCCTCACAAATCTCTCTTAAGAAATCTCTCACTCTCCAATCCAAAGACACTCTCTCAAACATTCTCCAAGTTCAATCTCAAAAGAAATTTGTAGTATGAGTTCTTAGGTAATCAGTTTTTAGGACATTATATAGAAAGGATAAGAAAAATAACAATAAAATTAAAAATTTCAATTTGACCATATTGGATATACAGTACGATCGTATTGTAAACATAAGAACAATTTAAAAATCATGGTAATAACCTAGACAAACCTATTTTTTACTCTGTTAGTCATATGTACAAACTGACATCGTACTCTATGAACAGTTCAAAAATGAATTAGTTTGTCTGGTATGATTCTATACGAATACATTTTGTACTCTGGTCGGTGTACTGTACGAACTTCATTTTATACAATATGATAAGTTAACCAAAATCATGTTATATTTGGTACAAAAATGGATGAGTCCATTTCGTACTATGGATGTTGTATGTATGAAAATAATTTCATTTAGTATGAACAATTCAAAAAAATTAATTGTTTGTATGGACGAACTGGTATGCACCCATTTCATACTCTAGATGTCGTTTGCATGAAAATAATTTCATACAGTACGATCAATTCAAAAAATGGTGGGTTCATTTGGGATGAACTTATTTCAATCCATTTCATACTCTAGACGTCGTCTGTATGAAGCAATGTTCGTACAATAGAATAGTTCGATAAAACATTCTAAGGCATGATTTGATTAACTCTATCTGAAGGAAGATACAGGTCAAATCATACAGTACAATTAGTTTAAAAAATACAATTTTTTATTCACTCCCCCAGTGTGTGTGTGTGTGCATGGTTACCCAATGACAACCACACTCTCTTAGAATTAAGAAAAATAGAAAAAAATACATGTTTCAATTACAATAAACCCTAATCTAATATGTCTTAAAGTCTTCAAGGGTCAGGAGTATGATTTTCTTTTGAAATATTAGTACACAGGAACAATACAAACAAAAACTTTTCTAATATATGTTAGAAGAAAATAATAATCAACACAATAATATTTTGGTATGATCCAAAACTCACATGCTATAAAAGTATACATTTGAAAACTAAGTCGCAACAATCTCCCCCTTTTTGATGATGGTAAAATAATTATTGTTTGAATTAACACTTAAGAAATTTTTTCTCCCAAGCTCCCCCTAAATGAATGACCAATTTAAAACAAGGGGTTCCCTTGGAAAATTAAAAGCACAAACCAAACAAAAACTACTAAAACAGAAATAAAGCAACAAAAACAACATGAACACCAAAACATACACACACTAACACAACAAACACACTCACAACAAAACATATAGATATACACAAAAACAACATATAATACACCAAAAATATAAAACAATCCCATACATCAAACAATAACTAATGACTCCCCCTTTGATAACAACAAAAAGGAAAAGAAAAGTTTCTATGGATAAATCAAAATAGTTGATAAAGAAGAAGATTTTAAACAAATTGCAAATACAAGATTAAATTCCTAATGCTAAACAGAAAAATACAATAAATCAAAAAACAACTAAGATAAGAAAAGTTAATTAGGTTCACCGTTCATTCAAGAAAAATTAAATAGAAATGATTATTACAAAATGATGAAATAAAGATTAATTAATTTCTAATTCAATAGTTAAGATGATTGTTGATTATATGGATTTGGTTTAGAGATAGAATGATACCAAAATAAACAATATGAATATTTAATTGGCAACATTGTACATCTTTTCAATTATTTGTGGCACACTTTGTACATCTTTTATACTTGGGCTATTTTTATGGCTCTTTTCACTTTAGGAATATTGCACATCTTTTTAATATTTACACGCTCTGTGCATTTTTTTAACTTTTTTTGTTCTTTCCAATATCAATAATCTTAATTTAAATTCCAATTATAACAAAAATATACACATTGAAAAAGAAAATATAATAAATAAGATATCTATTTTGCAAGAATGATTTCCTTATCTACATACAGTCATAATTTTAATTAAAATTTTGAAAGATTAAATTTTACAAGTAAATTAATTTATAGACCAAAATAATTCAAATTCCATTCAAGAGATTAACTACAAATGATTTGTCTAAAGAAAAATAAATATTTCAAGAAGTAAAATTTCAATGCACATCAACACAACATTCCATTATTTCATTTATCATCCAAAACCCATAAATTTAAGATCACATCATTCCAAATGCAAGAATAATACATGAATACACTAACAGATAAAATCACAAAAAAAGAACATCTAAATAATAAACACAAACTCATCAACCACTATAGCACAGAGTATAACTAATAATTAGAGGGGCCTTTATCTAGAGGAGGTGGTTGGTTAAATATTGAAAAGTAACTATTGATCGTAGCTACATTGGTGTTAAGTGAGTCCAATTACTCTCAGATCCAACCCATGTCGTTGTTGAATCTAGCATCCTGCAGATTAGAGTGATTTTGAATTTGATCAAAGTGTTGAGCAAAATGAGTTTCCATTCTATCAACATGCTAGTTCATTTCTTGATAGAACTTTTAGTCATGTCCAAGTGTAGGTGCTGGAGCAGGAGCTCCTCTTTCTTACTCAGAATAATCTTCCTCAGAACTTTGATCCCACCCAAAAAGTGCCTGAAAAGAGGCATCATTAAAGAAAATAGGAAGTTCAGTTGGTGGATCTGGATGGATTAGGTTGTACTTTTTCACTAAGATATAAAAAACTAGATGTCCTAAGGCCACATTTTTCTTCCTTTTGTTGTGAGGAAGTCTAATATCAGAATGTTTGTAAATATAGTCCATGATAAGTTTGACTTCATTAAAAGGAGTTTCAGTCATAATCAAGTATGAGACAGTGAACAAAAGAGGAGTCAAATTTATACGATCACTAGCTTTTGGAATTATAGAGGTTCTCAAAATATGCTAGATAATCCTAGCATTCTGATTGAGAGTGCACACACAAGACAGATGGCTAACTTGGGCAACACCTTTAAGAGTTTGATTTATTTCTGACCAGTTAAAATTGGCTCTAGCGGTTAAAGTTTGTGTTATAACTCCTTAGGTTCTAAGGTGAAGGAATTTGCCTAGATCTTCTTTAGTGATCTCTACATGCTGCTTAAAGAAGAAAGAGGTAATCCTAGTGTGATCTTGGTTTACCTTCATGTTTGCATGGAATATTTGAAAGTTTTCATGACGATATGCATAAATTATGGTAAGGATGAAGGAAAATTAGGTTGAGGCAAATAGGGGGATAATAGAAAAATTAATATCACTCTGGATGAGGAGTTGTGAAGGGATTATGTTGGTAGAAAAATACCTATCAAAGGCTTCCTCATTCTCTTTGGAAAGAAAATTGCCATTCCTAGCTGATCTAAAGGATGACCCTTAGAAGTGCGAGGTCGTTTGCTACAGCTTGCCATTTTTATGATTTAGACTCGAGAAGGTATAGAAACAAATGAGAAAGTGAATAATAAACTTATCCAAGACCCTTCTATTTAAAGAAAAATAACCTATCATATAGTATAAAATATGGATTGTACGTACGATTCTAAATTCATATGGGATTAAAAATATTTCATACATACGAATAGAAATGACAAAAAATGAAATGGCTTATCATAAAATGCCATTTATGAGGCATCATTTCATACATAATTTTTGACCAAATAATCATACTGATGAACATCTGTTTGTCCGGGACAATCAAAAAATTAAAGATCATTTTATGATGGTTAGATTTGTCCACATGAAAAACTAGCAACATGATTGTATAGACGAAATGCAATTTTGTATGTACAATCTGACAAAAATAATTAAATACTTGGAAAATTGTCCCCAATTGTACATATAACAACATAGTTCCTATAGATGATGATGACATCATATAATATGAAATTCAATAAAAAAACTCAATTTTGTGTGCTCAACTTAGAAAACTACCATGTATATGCTACTTAATTTCTACAATAAGAAAAAAAATTTGTACAATATGAGGAGAACACTTAAAACAAGATATGATAAACCAAAAAACTTTTCAAGACCAATCACTCAAGATCTTATGATATGCTACCAGTAAAAAAAAACACAAAACTAAACAAATAAAAACAAATAAAATAAACAATAAGAGAAAATAAATAAACACATAATTACACAACAAATCAAGTTTGCAGAATTTCAATTTAAGCATTAAGATCAATCACACCTAATCTGGTTCTTAAAGTGCTTAATGTGTTAAAAGCTAGTGACTTTGTGAAAATATCTGCACATTAATTCTCAGTACCAACATGATGCAATTCAATTTCTCCTTTAGCTATATGATCACTAATGAAGTGATGCCTTATATTAATATGCTTGGTTCTAAAATATTGAATAGAATTCTTTGAAATACAAATGGCACTTATATTATCACAGAAAATTAGAATAGTGCCAATAAAAAATCCTAAGTTAATTAGTTATTATTTTAATCAATGAACTTTTGCCACACAACTATCTAAGGTAATATATTATACTTCAGTAGTTGAAAGGGCTACATAATTCTATTTTATTCTATATAAATAAGCTAAAGAGTTTCTTATGAATTGATAAGTTTCAAAAGTACTTTTATGATTAATCCTATAGCATGTAAAATCTAAATTGAAATTTCTAATAATTTCAAAAGAAGAGCTATGCTTAGGATACCAAAGCCCTAAGTTTTGAGTTCCTAAAAGATATCTCATAATTCTTTTACTTATTATCAAATGTGACTCTTTTGAATCAGATTGAAATCTTACACACAAATAAATATTAAACATGATATCTAGTCTGCTAATAGTCAATTAAAGCAATGATCTAATAATACCTATAAATTTCTTTTGATCAATAGATTTTCCCTTAGAGTCATTATTTTATTGCATTGAGGAACTCATTTGTGCAGTCACTAATTTAGAATTATCCATTTCATATTTTTTGAGATTGTCCTTAATATACTTTGACTAACTAAGAAAAGTTTGAAAGTGCTCTGATGGCACTAGAAAGTTGGTGAGGGATGTTAAGCCCTTATGATCTGGCCGAAGGCTAACAAAGAGAGAGGTGAATTGGATAACTTTCAAAACAAAGATAAACCTCAAATCAAAATCACCACAGAAATCAAAGTGCAGAAGAAAATTATGCGGAAGCAATAATAAAAAAGAACACACCAGATTTATAGTGGTTCGGTCAAACCTTGACCTACGTCCACTCCTTGGAAGCACCCTCCAAGTATTGTACTACAAAAGTGTCTCTACTTTAGCCCCCACAGCTAGGAGGAGAAGCCCTTACAAAATCACTTCCACCTTCCCCGGTGCGGCGGAGTCGCTGGGTCCTTTGACACCAAAGAGATCTTTTTCTTTGGTGAACTTCCCTCGAGACAAGCCTTGAATCTGACGGTATTCAGGTGCGAGCTTGCCGGAGCAACCGTGTGGAACCCCCTCCACACTCCCTTGAGTCCCCCCTCATAGAATCTTCTCCCTCTCTCAAACTCCACCCTTTCCTCACTCCCTTTCAATCTCTCTCTTCAAGTTTCCCCCAAAACAATGAAGCTACAATGGCTGCCAAAGACACTTACAAAGTGTCATGTCATAGCTTAAATAGAAGATCTCAAAATGAGCTCATTAATGTAAGTTGCCGACATTATCGTCCAGGACGATACTAATATCGTCCTGTACGATAAGTGCAATTTAAGCCCAATCAGCCAGGACGATTTGAGATGATCAGAAGAAGTTTGTTCATATCGTCCTGGACGATCAAAACAAATCATGGAATATCATTCTCAATATCGCCCTGAAAAATAGCTATCCGATGTCTAATCATCCAGTAGATCGTCCTGGCCGATTCTGCGATTGTCTAGGATGATTTGATCATGTAATCAAGTCATAATTGCTTTCCTTAAATTCCAGAGAAATTTTGGAAAAAATCATTCTGGATTGTCCTAGACGATATTTTATCGTCCTGGATGATCCACCTGGACGATGTCCAAAAATAAGTAATTCCAAAGTAGATCTGGCGGCAAATTCTTTTTATTTTGAGCCTATCATCCTGGTCGATACAAAATCGTCCAGGACGATGTGTTTTGCATAATGATGTCTGCTTTAATGAGGATGCCCTAATTAGGGTTTCTATTTTTGAACAGATCGTCCAGGACAATATAAATATCGTCCCGGATGATGTAAACAAAAAACAGTAAACTCTAGGGAACAGCCATAAAATCTTCCAAGTTACAAAGCATCAGGAGCCACACCAAATACAATAGACTCAAGAAAGGAAAAAGTGTACAAATTGACTCAGACCTAGTCTACCCAATCTTGAGCTGTCCAAATTGCAGTCTGATTGTGTGGACCTGAAATGTTAGTAATTAAGGCCGTCGTAGAGAAATAGAAGTGTTTGCTATTATCAAAATCATAATTCATGAAAACATATCCGTAACAAAGCTCCTTCCTCATTTTTCTTTATGCTATAACCATGAAAATAACTCAAATCTCCCATCAAACTCTTTTCATATTCACTACTCATTATTTTTGAAAAATTATCAAAAAGATTTTTATTTACAGATCCAAACAAGATATCATCAACATATAATTGAACAGAGTATATCATATCTTATACTTTTTAAAAAGAGAGTGGTGTCTACACTTACTTTCACAAATGACCTTTCTAATAGGGAAGTGCTTAACCTCTCATATGAAGCCCTAGGTGTCTATTTTAGTACGTACAATGCCTTTTCCAATTTAAACACATGATTATAGAATTTAAAATTTTCAAAATCTGGAGGTTGCTCAACATAAATATCCTCTTATATCACCCCATTAAGAAAGGTACTCTTAAAATCCTTTTGATACAATTTAAAACATTTAAAACAAGCAAAGGTAACAAAATCCTAATTGCTTCAAGTCTGGCTATAGGGGCAAGTTTCTTCAAAATTAATCCCTTTTATTTGATTATACCCCTTAGCTATCAATCTAGCCTTATTTCTAATCACAACACTTGAATCATTCATTTTATTTTTAAACATCCACTTAGTTCCAATAACACTTTGATCCTTAGGCCTTTCAATTAATTCTCAAATATTATTTCTAATAAACTGATTCAACTCTTCCTGCATAGCCAAAATCTAAAATTTATTCAAAAGTGTTTGATTTATATTAGTGGGTTTAATCATTGATATAAAGGCAGAATGGTTCACTTTTGCTAAGTTCATACATAGTTCTAACACCCTCATTAGGTTCACCTAAAATCAATTTCTTGGTTGATTCTTAGAAAATTTCCATTCTTTAATCAAAGGGTTTTTTGATCCAACATTCTCTTTCAAATTTGACTTTTTAATTCCTTAGGAGATATTTTTAATATGATCATCTTTTAACCTTGGCTTTTCCATAATACTAGATTCATCAAAAATAACATGTGTGGTCTCCTCAATTACCAAAGTTCTCTTGTTAAAAACTCTATAAGATTTTCCAGCACTAAAATTTCTAAAAAAATATCCTTCATCAGATTTAGGATCAAAATTTCCTAAAAGAGTTTTACCATTATTGTGAATAAACACCTTGCATTCAAAAGCATGTAAATACAAAAGATTAGGTGATATCCCCTTAAGAGGTTTATTGGGTGTCTTGTTTAATTTGGATCTAATATTCACCCTATTTAGAGCATAACAAGTCATACTAACCGCTTCAGCTAAAAAATGTTTTAGAAGAGAGTAATATGCTAATATAACTCTAGAAGCTTCTATTAAAGTTATGTTCTTTCTTTTAACAATCTCATTCTATTGAGGGATCCTAGGTGTTGAATATATATGTTCAATTTCACATTCTTTATAAAAATCTTCAAAATTTTCATTTTCAAATTCTCCTCTATGGTAACTTTGAATTGATAAATTCTCACACCCTAATTTCCTCTAAATCCATATAAAAAACCTTCTAAATTTCTCAAATGGTTCATTCTTATGAAATAAAAACTTAAACCCAATGAATCTAAGAAAATCATTAACTATTATAAATTCAAAAACTTTACCTCCTAGACTCATAGTACTAACTGATAAAAAAAGATCCATATGAATGACTTCCAATATTTTGCTAGTTCTAAGATCTTTAATGGAATGAAAGGATGACTTCACCTATTTTCCTAATTTTCATGCATCACACAGGTGATCCTTAGTGAAGTTTAGTTTAGGTATGCCTTTAAAAAAATCTTTCTGGGTAATCTTCCTAAGGTTTTTCATGCTTGCGTGATAAAGTCTCCTATGCCATAACCATGATACATCAATAATTATTTTAAGACAAAAGGCATTAGAAGATTTAAAAAAATTCAAAATCAAGCATATACATGTTATTTACCCTATTTTCATGCAATATATCAATTCCGTTTTAGCTTATTATGCAGCTTGTGGGTAAAAATTTTACACTGTAACATTTATCACATAACTGATTGATACTCAATAAGTTATGCTTTAAGCCTTCTACCAATAAAATATTTTTAATGAAAATATTTTTCTTGTTGTCAATCATGCATATACCTACCACTTTCCTTATGGTATTATCTCCCAGTGTAACCTTGTCTCCATTCCTGGCTTCTAGTGATGTGAATTGTGTGTGTCTCTAGTCATATGCTTCGAACATCCACCATCTAAGTACCAAATGCTCTCATGAGGTTTTGTATGAGAGAGATTCTACAAAATGATCAAACGTTAGACTTAGGAATCCAATGAGAAATTAGGGTCTATTTATAGTTTTTAGGTGGAGGCATGACCAATAATTAGAAGAAAGATTAAGGGTAAGTTGGGAGTGGTTTGAATGGATAGCCGATGTTGATTCTCTTGATTATGAACAGTTTAGTGGACATTTGAATGACTTGTTGGATTTTTCTAGTCAATTTTCTTGATTCAATTATAAGCATGTCAATTTTTGAAGTAATTTGATAATCAAATTTATGGTTTAAACTCTCCAAATGCACTTCAGGTTTTTGATTTGGGCCATTTGGCCTCAGATTGAGTGAAATATAATATAATCAGGTTCATGTTTTTAAGACATTCAATTCAGCTGTAAGTTTGCTGAAATCAGAGTTTGGATGGTCCCAAAATTAATTACGGAAGTTTCCAACTTGATTGTCTTGCCATTCATGCATGGTCAAGATAATTTTTTGATGATATATTAGTTACTCTCTATTTTATACAATGAAGATCCTGAAGACAAAAAATATGTGTAACAGCATTTTAAATTATTTGAATCACAAAAACTATTAGAAAAATGCATTCATAGAAATTTAAAATTACTTGAAATTGATCATAGAAGCTCTGTTGAGCTCCAAAAATGTCAAATTTTGACCATGAATGTAAAAAAAAAGTTTCAGGGACCCCAAAATGCCCAATTTGGATTATTCATACTGAATCGGCCGCCAATGAGAGCTCGTGCTGACGCACTGGCCTAAGAGTCACTCCCAGGGGCGCACTATTCTAAGAGCAGCCGGCAATAGCCGGCTGTAGTTATGAAAATAAAATTTTTTGTGGGGGCCACCATGGTATAATTTTTAAAGATGGGGCAGCGATTATAGCCGCTCCCCTTAAATACTTTTTTTCTAATATTTTTTTTATAAATTCAAAAAATTATCATATTTGGGCCCCAAAAAATTTGAAAAAAAATTCCAAAATTATTTTTAAAAAATTTTAAATGCTTTTCGAGATACATTTCCCCTTTATTTCTAAATAATTTCCCCCCGTTTTCATCTTATAAATACCCCCTTAGGGTAAGAGGAAAATTGCTCCTTCTCCTCTTCTTCCTTCTCCTTCTAACTTTCTTATAGTTGAGACTTTTCACTATTTTTTAAGTGGCATCCCCTACAAAAATTCAGTGCCCCTCTCTTGTGTATAAGTTAAAATTTTTGACATTCCCATTTCTTTCTCCCTTATTTTTATTCTTATTGTTGCTGGTTTCCATTAATTTTTGTAGGTAGTATCCCTTCTAAATTTAGTGCCCCTCTTTAGTGTATAAGTTCAAATGGGCGATCATACCTCCTCCAAAATTTTCTCTGTTAAAGGAGATCATCTTGCTACCCAATATGAGGGTCTGAAAAAGCCTCGCATAGTGATCAAAGTTAATGACATTGCCTCCACTATCACTAGAGACTCTTTGATCATTTTTAAGAAGAAATTTTACTTCCCTAATTATTTTATTATGAAGGTGTCTGAAATGTCAGATTATGCATGCTCTCATCCTTCCAGGATTATTGATGGTGTATAAGTCAACCCTGCTTGCCAGCGTACCTAGGCCCTGCCTGTTAGTGGCTTAGGCCCTGCCAGCCATGAAGACTAACCCTTAGCTGCCAGGTTGCCCAGGCCCTGCTAGCCAGCATGCCCAGGCCTTACCTGCCAACATACACAGGACTTTGATTGGATGCCAGCATGACAAGGCCCTACCTATCAAGATGCCCTGGTGCAAGCTGCCAGTGTGCTATTGCCCTGCCTGCTAGTGTGCCTACGGCTTACTTGTCAGATTACCATAGCACTGCCTGCCAGTGTGCCTAGGCCTTGTCTGGCAGTGTGTCATGGCCTTGCCTGCAAATATGCCCAGGCCTCGGCTTCCAATGTGCCTAGGACCCATCTGTTATGTTTACTAGACCCTAACTCCCAATGTGCTTGGTCCTTGAGCCTGCCAATGTCCTCTATTAAATGTACTTATAAGTACTCATTTTAAGATTTTTGGCATCAAGTACTTATAAATACTCATTTTAAGATTTTTTGGCTTCCAATATGGCATGTTGGGAACTAGTGGTTGCACGTACAAGTAAAAAAATAAAATTTTTATGGGAAAAAAATGTAAGCTTTTTGGGCATTTTTAAAATACGAGGGCATTATAGAGGGAAGCCCAAACATGATGGAGAGTCATTTTTCCCTCATCAATCATGTGGGGCATAGCTATTATGCTATAATTCTTAATAACAACATATAAAGGCTTATTATTTGGACATGAAATCTTAATTTCCATCAACACCATACGAGAGTTATAACACTTTCCTTTGATTAGTTGTTACTAGTTATAAACATAATATGTTGCTTCATGTTAGATGACTCTTATGCTTCTTGATGTATATAAGTTAAAATGAATCTGTGAATACGTGAAGCAACTTGGTGCTTGTGCATTGAATTGTTAGTTTTTAATAAATAATTAGATGTGTCTTAGCCTTGCTTGCTAGTGTGCCTTAGCCTTTCTTGGCAACATGCCTAGGCCTTGCCAGTCAGCGTGGCCAAGCCTTGCATACTATCATACCAAAGACCATTCAAATATACTCATAAATACTCTATTTATGATTTTTGGGCTCACGATTGCATGCTGGGTACTCATGTGTGCATGTACAAGTAAAAAGTATACTTTTTGGAAAATTGTTTTTGAGATTTTTGGCTATTTTTGATCTACCGGAGTTTTCTAGATGTAATAAGCCTAGCTTGTCTATTAGAGGGAAGTCCAAACACAATGCAAAGTCATCTTTCTATTAGCGAACCTACAAGACATAACTATTTTGCTATAATTCTTAATAAGAGAATATAAAGGCTTATTGTTTTGATATGAAACAATTATTTCTTGTCAATACCATGCATGAGATATAACACTTCCTTATGATTGGTTATGACTAGTTTTTAGAATAATATATTTATTCATATTTGATGACTCATACATCTTGATGCACATAAGATAAAATATATCCATGAATAAATGAAGTGACTTGTTGCTTATGGCTTTGATTATTGGTTATGAAACAGAAATTTTATGTGCAAAGTTACACATTATAATTGAGCCTCAATGCAGGTGATTTGTTGGCCCTATATGCAAGCTGTTAGTGTGCCTAAGCCCTGATTGCCAACATGACTAGGCCCTGCTTGCCAGTTTTACAAGGCCTTAGCTACCAGCCTGCCCACGCCTTTTATGGTAGCTATCAGGGCACTGCCTTCTAGGTAGCTAAGGACCTATGCCAACCAACATGCTAAGGTCCAACCTGCTAGTGTGCCCATGCCCTGGCTGCCAGTGTACTCAGGCCCTACCTGCTAGCTTGCCCAGGACCTGGCGGTGTGTCCAGGCCCTAGCTACCCATATGCCCAAGCCATGTTTGTTAGGAAGTATATATCCATCTTTATTTGATTGTAATGTAAGTAGGCTTCCATGAAACTTAATATTTAGTGTTTGGAGGTGATATCGACCAACTGGTTAATGAGGAAGTAAAAAACTCTCCTTGAGATAAGCTTTATTGAGATATATATAGTCCATGAATATTCTCCATGCTCCATTAGCATTCTGCATCATGGCAACATTTGCTAGCCAGGTGGGATAGTGCACTTCATATATAAATCTAGTCACCAAAAGCTTATTAACTTCGTACTCAATTTCTTGTCCATGCATAAAATTTTATTTATTTTCAATTACTGGCTTGCAGGTTGGGTTAACTTTGAGAGAGTGCATGATCACTTCAGGGACAATTTTGGGCATATCGACTGGACTCCATGCAAAAAATATCTTAATTCCTACATAGGAAATCTACGTTTTCTTTCTTCGCTTCATTTAAGAGAAGAGATCTAATATGCACAGTCTTTAAAGGATGTTCTTCTAGTATGGATACAAAGGTGAAGTCTTCTACAGGAGAAGCCCTCTAAGGGATATTCCCATTCCAAATATCAAGATTCTCGATGCTCAATGTAATTGATGGTCATGGTAGAGCTTGCCTAAGATAGTAGGATTATGCTACTTCTTTAATATTGACCTTTCATCTATAATAAATAAGACTTGATTAGGCAATAAGGGGCCTCATTTAATGTTTTCAATCTCTCCAACTGTTTGATGATTATTCGATATTTATCTTTGTAGTTGTTGATTTTGCCCCCCAGTGGGATGAGCTTCCTCTCAAGAAGGTGGAATTTGAATAAATCATCCAAGGTAAACTTGGCGGACAAGTCTCTTAATTTCATCCTTGAGCTTCTTACAGGCTTCAATGGTATGCCCATGACTAGAATGGAAATTACAGTATTGATCCTGATTTAATGTATTCAGCTTTAAAGGATTCGACCACTTCATGTTCTCCTGATCTCGGATGGCTATGAAAACATTTTCTTTAGATACCTTTAGTGGTGTATACTCTTTTTATTGAGGTTCACATCATGATAATAGGGGTCTTGTAGGTAGGTTACTCTTCACTTGATTCTTTTTTTGCAAGAATGAATTATATATGTTAAGAGAGTTGCTATTTGCATGTTTTACCTTCTTGCAACTTGTATAGTTTTGATGATTTCAAATATTATTATTTTAAATATTATATTCTCTTAACACTTTTTAGAAGAATTATTTTTGCTCTTGTGTGGACTAACATTTCAGGAAAATCAAACTCTAGACTAAAGAAGACTCCAAATCAAATTCAACATGAGATAGTTTGTAAATTGAAGTTTGTATTTTTTATTGTATTGAGTTTGAGAGAGTATGATTGTAATTGAGTAGCTTAGCACACACACACTTGGGGAGATCTTTAAAAAATCATACTTATCATACAGGACGAACCAAGTTTGTACGGGATGATCAGGTCACTTATCACCTCGGAAGAGCAATGGAACAAACAGGAAGTGAGAAAATTTTTCTAAGCCTTGATCGTCCAGATGAATTTCCATATTCATCCCTGGACGATGCTCTCTAGAGTCTCACTTTGAATTGTTTGTCCAGATGAAATGTACCATTCATCCCTGAACGAATCGCTCTGGACACTTGAGTTGCACTGATCATCCAGAAGATTCATCCCGTTCGTCCCAGGACGCAGTCCTTTTGACATATGGGTTAAACTAATCATTGAGACGATTCATCCTGGTCGTCTATGGACGAAGTTCTCTGGACACATGACATAAACTATTCGTCTAGACGAACATTCATATTTGTCCAAGGACGAAGTCCTCTATTCCCTAAAAATTTGGGACCGTCCTGTAGTTTCGTCAGAACAAACCCTTGATATAATTGTTCGTCCCAAGACGAACATATTTCATACGGGACGATGATCGAGTATGAAGTCAGTTCGTACAAATATACATTGGGTTTGTATGCAACTATTTTTATACTATTCGTACAGGACGATTTGATGATCGTCCGGGACGATCGACTGTGTACAGACTTGAAAGTCAGCAGTTTTTGGACGATTTTTTGTGTCTTTCCTATATAAAGTCCACTTAAAATTATCTTGTAATCTTTTTGCCTACTGATCTTCGTGTTAACTGAAGGGAGAGTGAAGGGAGAGTGTGAGAGAGTATTTGAAGGAGGATTCTTACTACTAGAGCATGAAGGATTCACTTGGTACTCAAAGGTAAGAATCTCCAATTGTGATTTGTGATTACTTCACTCTTTTCTCTCGTCCTTCTAGATTTATTGTGAGAAGATCATTCAAGAATATTTGATTCTCTGCTGACACTTGGAGAGTGTGAACAGCCGAATGGTTCCCTACCTACACTTGGAGAGTGTGAATAGCCGAAGGGTTTTCTGCCTACACTTGGAGAGTGTGAAAGGGAGAGGGGTCCTCTGCCTGCACTTGGAGAGTGTAAAAGGATGAAGGGTTCTCTGCCCACACTTGGAGAGTGTGAATGGACGGATAGTTCTCTGCCAATACTAGGAGAGTGTAAAAGGACGACGGCTCTCTGCCTACACTTGGAGAGTGTAAACATCCGAAGGGTTATCTGCCTACACTTGGAGAGTGTGAAAGGATGAAGGGTTCTCTGCCTACACTTGGAGAGTGTGAAAGGACAAAGGATTCTCTACCCACACTTGGAGAATGTGAAAGGACGGACGGTTCTCTGCCAACACTGGGAGAGTGTACAAGGATGACAGTTCTCTACTAACACTAAGAGAGTATAAAAGGACGACGGTTCTTTGCTGCACCGGGTAGTCGTGGAAGAGAGTTTTGTAAAGGTTTCTCCACCTTATTGTGGGTGCAAAAGGAGAGTCACTAGTGGTATTAGTGCAATGCTCGGAAGGTGCCTCCGGGGAGTAGATGTAGGTCGTGTTTGACCGAACCACTATAAATCTTGTGTCTTTTTATTTTCCGCTGCTTTTGTTTTTACTTTTTAAATTTATGGTTGAAAACCTTTTCTATAAAAATTCACTAAAGTTATTATCGATTCAATTTTAAAAAAGAGGAATAAATTTTTAATTACCAATTTAGGTCTAACAACCTAATTCATATTGAACAAGTTTCAACAATATACTCCTGGTGTATTTTTATGCTTTCCATTTATTTACTCAAACTACTTTTTATGAGAATTTCTGACTTCATTTGCAATGATTTGTGCCTCTACATGATGAATCAGGTTTACATATGAAGAAATCTTCTATCACATAAGCACCGAGTAAAAGGGACTAAGACGGAGGCCTCCTAGGCAAATCCTCTCAGTAATTTAGAATCAACTCTTAAAATTTGCTGTGCCTCGATGAAATTTTTTAAATATAATCCTAAAGCAATTTTGATTCATTATAGTGAATCCCAGAGAGATGTAAAGAATCTATAGCAATTTTTTAATTAGCGATAAATTATTCGACAAACACTTTAGCCAATTTGATGAATTCAGGGATAAATCTTGCAGGAAGTGAATAGAACCATGTTTGAGCTTGACTTTGAGTGTGACAAGAAAAACCTAATAAGGAGCATATTTGAGGCTCGATGTATATGCATGTGTTTCTAGAGTGATTGATATGCTTGTAGGGGTCGGATGTTCCATCTTATGAATTGATGCTCTGTAGTTTGAATCCTGCCACAATGGGGTATTGAAGGATGGCTTCAATAATAGGTGATGACTCATAAAAGTCCCACTAACAAAGAGATTATCTTACACCTATCATGGGGAACTCTTCTCAGACCATTCTTCATAATTCATGATATAAGGTGTTGTGTGGGAGCTCAATAATATGAGGTCGGGCCAAGTCCTCGTGGACATCCGAAAAAGTGTGAGGTTGTTGACTTATGCGTGAAGGATGGGTTGAGCATGCAAGTTTACTGTCTTAATATGATGGGGGATGCATCCTTGATTGAGGAATAGGAAAATCTACATGAAGATGTTATGGTTGAACACCTTTGATCAGTGGTGGGTCTCGAGGGAGAAGAACCTCCTTTTGTTGTATTAGCGCCGGTTGTCGAGTCTGTCCCAGAATCTCATTTTGAGAATCTTACATCATTTGGAAATAATCTTCTAGGGATGGTTCTTGAGTTCCTTCTCTAGAAGAGTTTTGCCCACAAGCATAAAAAGAGCCAGAGCTTGGCATCCATGATTGATGTGTTTTGGACTGAGAGTCTCCCAAGATGCAATTGCTTTGCTTGTTTTCCATTAAAGCAATATTTAAGAAAGTGGGATTGAATTTTCCATAAAAAACTCAAAACTATTACTGGCTAGAATATATGCAGTGATAGAGTTACAATTTTTTTTATCTCAGCATTGTATAGATATCTAGCACAAAAATAGAAGAAAAAAAGAAACACCATAATTTTTATGTGGAAACCCTGGAAAAGGAAAATCCCATGGGACCCAGTTGAAATGATTTCACTAGTGTTCGAGTAGATTACATATATCTAATTCATCCTTAAAATTGAAAATGATCAGATTATAACAGTCAACCATTGGGTTCAAAATCTAGTTGCAAACAAAGGTCGGACTGAAGTCCAGCATCAGTTTGTGATTGAGCAAAAATCTGTCATTAGTCGGAGGTTGGGTGGAAGTCTGGAATTCATTGGTGTCTGGGAGCAAATTCGTCATCAATTAGTGATAGGGCAGCAGTCCGTCATGAATTGGCGGCCAAGTGGAAGTCGATGATGTTCGAGGAGTAGCCTTGTGGTAAGAGAACTCTCTTCCTTCTCTTCCTTGCTTGAGTCCCCTTTCATGAGAAATGAATGATATATTTATAGTTTTTAGAGTGTGGCATGGCTGGGTGTGTAAGTGAGCCAAGTCAGCTCGAGCTTGACTCTTTTAAGGGCTCGTGAGCTGAGCTCATCGAGCTCATGAGTCGAGCTCAAGCTGAAACTCGAGCTCATTTAGTAAACGAGCTCAAGTTCGAGCTTGAGCTTGGCCCGGCTCGTAAGCTCGCGAGATGGCTCAAATTTATTACATTTAAATATTTGAAAAAAATTAATAAATGAATGATGTATAAATCCCACTCCCGCCTATATTTTAAATTCCCACCTGTGTGTATTTCTATAATTTTCAAAGCCCAATTTTGAAATCTGCTACTCTTCCACTCTCTCTTTTTATGTCACTTGAATAATAAATGCTAATATTGCTTTGAAAGTAAAAAAAAATGTTCAATCCCTCTCTCTCTCCATCACTCTCTCTCTAAATGAGCTCGTTGAAGAGGCTTAAAAGCTGTAGCCTTTTCAATTCCATCAATCCATGTACATTTATTGCATTTGAGAAAGCTGCAACTTTATTTTCTGTTAAATGAAAACAGTGTGGGAAAATGAAAATCAGGCGGGAAATCGAAAATGGACACGAAATTGAGCGGCTCTATGAGCTGACTCGAGCTCGTTTACAGTGAGATGAGATCGAGTTCGAGTTTGCTTTTCGACTGACGTGCTGAGCTCGATAGTGCTAAAACTTGACTCAACTCGACTCATTTACACCCCTAGTCATGGCCAGTAAATAGAAGGAAGATCAAGGGTAAGTTGGGAGTGGTTTGAATGGACGATCGATATTGATTCCATTCATTGTGAACAGTTTAATGAACATTTTATTATCTTAATGACATCAAAATTCACTAATCTTGGGCTCATTGGATTAATCTTGCCGAGATGCTTGATTCGACTATAAGCATGTCACATTTGGAAGTCGTTTGATCATCCAATTTATGTTTTGAACTCTCCAAATGCACTTTGGGTCATCAATTTTGGCATATTTGGGCTCGGATTGTGTCGAATTTGGTGTCATTGGGTTCATGTTTCGAGACGTTCAGTTCGACGGAAAGTTTGCTGAAATTGAAGTTCAGATTGTCCTGAAATTAATTTCGGATGTTTTCAACTTGATTTTGCCTCGAGATTCATGCCCGATCAAGATAGTTTTTTGATGATATATGAAGTCTATTATAGACGACTTTAATATATAATTTATAGGTGCAAATTATATCAAAATATATAACATAAATTAAAAATAATTTATATCAATTATATAAATTTATGTGTAAGCTAATTTTTTTATTAAATTTAAAGATCGACTATATTTAAATTTAAAATTATATAAGATATTATTAATTTTTGAATTCAATTTATTTTAATAAAAAATTTATATTATTACATGATTATTTTGTTATTTAAATAGTTTTTATATTTATTACATCATCCAATTTGACTCCGGTCCAACCATAGAACCCTTATCCTCTTACAAGATCTATTACTATTAAAATTACACTTAAAATATTCAATTTTAGATCTACTCAAATAAAAACATTTGAACTCTAAAGTTGATCTCTATAATTCAAATTTTCTTTCAATTCCTTCTTTAGTCTTTATCAAAAAGAAGAATGTCATTAACAAAAAAGCATGCAATCAAATAAATTTGTTAGCATGTGCCAAAAATAAAAAAAAATTAAATTCTGCTACTTTCTTTTTCAGTTGTTTTCTGAATTCTTGCAATCAAATAAATTCAAAACACACATAAAATAGCAAAATTGTAAATTCCTCAACTGTTTTTTTTTTCATTTCCATTTTTCAAATCAATTGCTTAACAACTAAAACGCAGTAACACACACTGTTTTCTTCACACCTTAAAGGCTAAAACACATCACAAAAACCAGCCACTGTTGAATTACAAAATATTCACACACAAAAGCTAAACAAAAACCAAATAATAAACAATAATTAAAATATAATATTAACGGTTCCTCCATTATTATTGAATAGCGATCATTTGCGGTGAATCAGAAAGTGCCACATCATCGAGTACACAGCGAAATACGACACCGGTACACAGTAAGAAATTACTTGGCACATACTGATTCGTCTCTGGATGCCGTCAAATGACCGCGTGGAACTTTTTTTTTTGGTGACGAGGAACCCTTCCGCCTTGCGGTGAGTAAACCTCGATCAACCTAGCAAGCAACCCACACCATCTACCCTGGCCAATGCTTAAATCTATCATGACCGCCCCATGGAATTCGAACCAAGGGCTTGGGCTTTGCCCAGCCGAGTTCCCCCCACATGAGCTAAGCCATGGTGGGTGGAATAATTTTTTAGAACTAAGTTGATACATATCTCGGAATAAAAACTCCTGTTCCTTTGCTCCCAGTAGCCAGCGCGCTCCTTCTCACCTTCTCCAACTCATGCGCTAACCATGCGCGTCTCTGACAATTCTCACAAACAAAGGGTGCTTGCCATTGCCTCATCCCCGTATCAAACATTCCATAACGGCTCGCATCAACAAATGAACAAGACATTGGAAAAAGTTGTGGTCTTTCTCCCTTAATGGAGAGCGGAGGAGCTCCGTTTTTCCTCTTTTGTTCTTCTTCCTCGTCGTCATCCAAAATGAGGCGCATGATCCGCTCTTCAATCTCCCTGTAGAAACTTTCGTTGTCTTCTTCACTTACGTTTCTCTCTATGCTAGGAAAACAGATTGCGGGGAGAGAATGATTAAGGGAGTATTATATAAGCCGAATGCAGAGAACTTTTCTCCTTCGGAATTCATTATCTATCATTAGTTAAGTCTGGAGATTTAGGAGCCATGGGAGTTTGGAAGACCAAGCCTTTGCTTCTCTCCATTCATATTTTCTTTGCGCCAAAATTTACGGCCCAAATCTGAGGCGTGCCTGTCTTTACTATTGTTATATATTTGAATGGAGAAAAGGGGGTTTAAAAGCGGACATTTATTATTTTAATGATTTTTTAATGGCTTAAATTGCTATTTTAGTTCTGAAGTTATTCTCTAATGGCCTTTTAACATAGAAAACTACAACGGAATTGTTGTTGGAATGATTTATTTTATTTTATTTTATTTATTATAATTTAAATTAATGTGTAAAACGTGGGAACAAAATAATGTATTGTATGTATTTTTTTAATGTGCGGATCAAAAGCCTTAGTATGAAGACTCAAATGAGTCCAAGATCATTTAATTTTGAGGTCATTAAAACACTCAAGTATTGAACATTTGATATGTGATTAAAGTTGTTAATATAAGTAGTTCAATTAATTGTTTTGAATTTTTGGCAAAATTTATCAAAATGATATTCTTACAAAATTATAGATGTACTACAGACAAGTAGAAGAGAGCTTAGATATCTAAGAAAATCTAGATTTTAACCCAACATTTAATGTGGACGATCATCGTAAGCAAGTGCTATCACCATTGCCCGACTTGTGTCATCCAATTGTCATCGCTTGACTTCTATCGTTCAACTTTCATTACCTATCTACCAATATTTCTTATCTCTGAATAACTAATATTTAATGTGGCGCTCTGCTCTATTGATCAATGCTGGGGTGATTGGGAACACAACACCGGAGCGCTCAGGTATACAGCATCGGGAAATCGTAATTTTTTTTCTTATTATTTAATTCGGGTGCAAAGCACTCGAAACCAAGCAATGGGGTAACCCCCCGCATCCCTAACAAACATGAAAATTTTAAGGTTTCGAGGTAACAAAATAACCTTATTGATCAACTCAATCAAATTCCACACATAACAAATTATTTTAGTTGAGCTAAATTGTGTGAATTTTTTTTTTCTAGTTTTTAAGTAAAAAATAGTTGGTCTCTTATAAATTATGTGTTCCTCTTACGAGGCTACTAAATAGAAGTTCCTCTCTATCGACTATTCTCATATATTTTCTAGCACGCAATTGCAACAATAAGAAATCATAATGAGTCCAATAAGTCATTGAACAAAACTAGTTTGAATATAATCATGACTCAAATCTTATTTACTGAACACTATTCCATGGTCTCCTTAATCAAGAAGCTGCATAGAGTTACATCACTAAAAGCATCCTAAAAACGCTAGTCTTAACACAATCATTACTCTTGATCATCTATTCAAATCACTCCCAACTTATCCTTGATCTCTCTCATATTTACTGACCATGTCACCATCAAAAAACTATAAATAGATCCCTCATTTCTCATGGAAAGGGGACTCAAGAGAGAGAAACTATAATTCTCATCGCTTGACTTCCCTTATCTAGGGTTTCCACATAAAAAATATGGTTATCTTCTTGCGTGCTAAATATCCTTACAGCGCTAAGACGTAAATTTTTTAATTCTATCACCGCATATATTCTAGCCCACAACACACATTTATATTACAAAATTTTCCTTCTATCTTGGAATAACCCTCAACTCACCTTATGAACTCCCTTTCTTCACAAATAAATTAAGTCATTCTATTATTTTTTATTTTTAAATGTGTTAATTAAGTGATAAATTATGTATTACATGCCATGTTCTTCTTCAATATAGAAAGTGTTAGATGATATATGTGTCTATGTGGGCAGACATTGAATTGAGATATCTCTCTTTCTTTAAATTGTGTTTCTTCAAC
>NW_021593325.1:1137311-1141520 GCF_001605985.2 Dendrobium catenatum
ATAAATTTGTATGCAAGCTAATTTTTTTTTTAAATTTGAATTAAATTTAAAAATTCAATTTAAAGAAAAAATATATTTAAGTTTTTATTTATATAAGATATTATTAATGCGCAAATTTAATTTATTTTTTTATTAAAAATTTATATTATTACATGATTATTCTGTCATTTAAATTTTATTTAAATAGTTTTCATATTTATTACATCATCCAATTTGACTCTAGTCGAATCATAGAATCCTTAACATCTTATTCTTCCGCTTATATGCATGTCCGATTAAACTTTCACAACCTTAGACTTACGCTCAAGGTCAGAATCCTCTTACTAGATATGTTACAACAAAAATTACAATTAATATATTCAGCTTTAGATTTACTCAAACAAAAATCTTTAACTCTAAAGTTGTCCTCTTTAATTCAAAATTTTATTTCAACTCTCTATTTAGTCTTTCTCAACAATTAGAAGAATGTCACCAACAAAAAGCATACAATCAAATAAATTTGTTAGCATATGCCGAAAAAAAAAATTAAATACTGTCATTTTCTTTTTCAGGTGTTTTCTGAATTCATCCAATAAAATTAGTTCAAAACACACAAAATATGAAAATTTTAAATTCCTCAGCGGTTTGTTTGTTTTTTTTTTTTTTTCATTTCCATTTTTCAAATCAAATGCTTAACAACTAAAACGCAATAACATGCACTGGTTACTTCATGCCTTAAAGGCTAAAAAACATCACAATAAGTTCAAAACACACCATTGTTCAATTACAAAATATTTAAGCACAAAGGCTAAAAAAACCAAACAATAAACAATAATTAACATATAATATTAAAGGGCTTCTCCATTGTTATTGAATAGAGATCATTTGCGGCAAATTAGAATGCGCCAGGTCAACGAATACACAACACCAATATGACGTGGCACATACTGATTTGCCTCTAGGCGTCATCCAATGACTGCATGGAATAATTTTTCAGAATTAAGTGGATACATATCTTAGAATAAAAATGCCGTTCCTTTCCTCATAGTAGCCAGCGCGCTCCTTCTCCCCTTCTCTAGCTCATACGCTAACCATGCGCTCCTCTGACAATTCCCACA
This sequence comes from Dendrobium catenatum, assembly GCF_001605985.2. Classification (NCBI taxonomy): domain Eukaryota; kingdom Viridiplantae; phylum Streptophyta; class Magnoliopsida; order Asparagales; family Orchidaceae; genus Dendrobium; species Dendrobium catenatum. The sequence goes on from NW_021593325.1 coordinate 1,138,409, forward strand.
ACCAAAGAATGATTGTCGTTGCCTCATCCCCGTATCTAATGTTCCATAATAGCTTGCATCAACAAATGAATCAAACATTGAAAAAAGCTATGGTATTTCTCCATTAATGGAGAGTGGAGGAGATTCATTTTCCCTTTTTGGTTCTTCTTCCTCATCGTCATCCGAAATAAGGCACATGATCCACTCTTCAATCTCCTTGTAGAAACTTTCGTTGTCTTCTTCACTTACGTTTCTCTCCAAGTCAAGAAAACAGATTGGAGGCAGGTAGTACTTGATAGGAGAACAACACGGGCCAAACTCGACTATTATGGGAGCAACACGGAGGAGCAATGGTATATAATTGTTGGGGACTCTGAAAGGGTGAAAAGGGGTGCGATGTGGATGAAACGACCAGTAAAACATTTTTCTAGGTAATTAATTAACGACGAATTTGTGACAAAGGCAGAGAAGCAATTGGAAAGGAAGATGAGATGAACCGTCGTGGATGGGAATATAAAGACCTTCAGGTTTGCAGGGAGAGAAGATTAAGGGACTATTATATAAGCGGAACGAATTGAACTTTTTCTCCTTCGGGATTCAATAATTACCATCAGTTAAGTCGGTCTAGGCGATGGAGGAGAATGACGGGATTTAGGAGCCATGGGACTCTTGGAAGACCGGATCTTTGCAGCTCTCCATTCATATTTTCTTAGCGCCCAAATTTAGGGGCCAAACCAGAGGCATTCACGACTTTACTATTATTATATATTTGAATTGTGAAAAGGCAGTTTAAAAGCTTACTATTATTACTTTAATGATTTTTCTATGGCTTAAATTGCTCGTTTTGTTCTGAAGTTATACTCAAATGGCCTTTTAACATAGAAAAATAAAAAGGAATTGTTGGAATGATTTATTATATTTTATTTGATTTATTACAATTTAAATTAATTTGTAAAATATGAGCAACAAAATAATGTATTATATGTATTTTTTTAATGATTTTAAAATTATAGGTAGGATATATGCACTCTTAAGGGATACTAAGTGTACGCTCATATTTGCTCGGATCGATTTAATGAAGTCATGATGAGTAATACATTATCAATATTTCAGCTAAAAAGCATGAAGATCAATGCGATACATATGTTCAAAATTTTTGAAATAAAACTCAAAGCCATTCGAACTTCGATGACGACAATTGTAATCAAATTGAAAGTCTCGAGTTAAATGAGCCCAAATAAAGCACTTTATGCATAAGTAAAAACTTTAGATTATTAACTAAAAGGGTTTAAAAAATATCCGAATCTTACATACTTAAAATCAAATAGAAAGCATGAGCATGAAGACTGAAATGAGTCCAAGATCATTTATTTTTGAGGTCATTAAAGTACTCAAGTATTGAACATTTGAAATGAGATTAAAGTCGTTAATATAGGTTGTACGATTGAGCGTTTTGAATTAAAGTTTGGGGCGCTGCAACACTCAAGCTTCTGACTGGTGACACTGTGTCGCTCAAACTCGTAGCATTGCGATGCTCAAACTCACACTGCCGAACTTTTAGCCCTGCTGCATTAAACCCAGAGCGCTTTGTGGTGCTCTGCTCTCTGTCGATAAATGCTGGGGTGCTTGGGAATACAACATAGGGGCACTCGGGTACACAACGATAGGACATAATTTTTTTTTTCTAGTGCAAAGCACCCGAACCCAAGCAAGGGGTAAACCCCCCGCACCACTAACAAGCATGACAAATTTGAGGACCGAGGCAACAAAATAACCCGATTGATCAACACAATTATATTCCACACATAACAAATTATTTCAGTTGAGCTAAATTGCGTGAAATTTTTTTCTAGTTTTTATAAATTGCATGAATTAGTTGGTCTCTTATAAATTATGTGTGTTGGTTCCTCTTACAATGCTACTTGATAAAAGTTTCTCTCTATTGACTTATCATATAATTTCTAGCACGCAATTGCAACAATGATAATTCATAATAAGTCCAATAAGTCATTGAACTAAACTAGTTTGTATATAATCATGCATGAACTCAAAATCTTATTTACTGAATACTATTCACTTGTTGATAGTACTTGCTTGAGGTACCTATCAACTTCTTAAATGCACAAGATTTTAGTGCTTGAAGAACTTGCTTATAGCACTACCCAGAATACACATTGATATATCATCAAAAAATTATCTTAACTGGACATGAATCTCAAGGCAGAATCAAGTTGGAAACTTTCAAAATTAAATATGGGATCATCCGAACCCCAATTTCAGCAAACATATAGTTCAACATAACATCTTAGAAATACAAACCTAGCGACACCAAATTCGACTCGATCTGAGCCCAAATGAGTCCAAATCAAAGACCCGAAGCGCATTTAAAAAGTTCAAATCATAAATTGGATGATAAAATGATTTCCAAACATGACATGCTTATGGTCGAATCGAGCAGCTCGACGAGGCGAATCCAACGAGTCTAAGTTCATCAAATTCTGATATCATTAAGACATTCAAATCTTTAATAAACGGTCCATAATCAAGGGAATTAATCAATATCGATCATCCATTCAAATAACTCCCAACTTAGCCTTGATCTCTCTCCTATTTACTGGTTATGTCTCTCTCAAAAAACTATAAGTAGATCCCTTATTCCTCATGGAAAGATGTCTCAAGCAAGGAATAGAGAGAAACTATAGTTCTCTTGCCACCAAACTCCTCCTCGACCACCGCCCGACTTCTACATGGCCAGCGACAAATGCTAGACTTCCGCCCGGCCATCGATTGACGCCGGACTTCTGCCCACCCAGTAACTGATGTCTGATTTCCGCCCGACCATCAAACATCGCCGGATTTCCATTCGATCTATACTCATCATTAGATTTCAACTTGATAGTTGGTTGGTCTGATATGATCTTCCTCAATAGGAAAAATCAGACTCTTGTAATCCATTCAAATAATAGTGGAATCATTTCAACTTGGCGTGGCCTCGTGGTTTTTACCTTTTCCAGGCTTTTCCATATAAAAAAATATTATGTTCTCTGTTTGAATGCTAGATATCCATACAACGCTAAGACGTAAAATTTTTAACTCTAGCGTCGCATATATTTTAGCCCATAATACACATATA
>NW_021593325.1:1141886-1151037 GCF_001605985.2 Dendrobium catenatum
ACTCAATCCGAGCCCAAATGAGTCCAAATCAAAGACCCGAAGCGCATTTGAAACGTTCAAATCTTAAATTAGATGATAAAATGATTTCCAAACATGACATGCTTATGGTCGAATCGAGCAGCTCGACGAGGCGAATCCAATGAGTCTAAGATCATCAAATTCTGATATCATTAATACATTCAAATGTTTAATAAATGGTCCATAATCAAGGGATTTAATCAATATCGATCGTCCATTCAAATCACTCCCAACTTAGCCTTGATCTCTCTCCTATTTACTGGTTATGTCACTCTCAAAAATCTATAAGTAGATCCCTTATTCCTCATGGAAAGATGTCTCAAGCAAGGAGTAGAGAGAAACTATAGTTCTCTTGCCACCAAACTCCTCCTCGACCACCGCCCGACTTCTACAGGCCAGCGACAAATGCCAGACTTCCGCTCGGCCACCGATTGACGCCGGACTTCTGCCTATCCACTAACTGATGTCGGATTTCCGCCCGACCATCAAACATCACCGGATTTCTATTCGATCTCTACTCGTCATTAGATTTGAACATGATAGTTGGTTGGTCTGATATGATCTTCCTCAATAGGACAAATTAGACTCTTGTAATCCATTGAAATAATAGTGGAATCATTTCAACTTGACGTGGCCCCGTGGTTTTTACCTTTTCCAGGGTTTTCCATATAAAAAAATATTGTGTTCTCTATTTGAATGCTAGATATCCATACAACGCTAAGACGTAAAATTTTTAACTCTATCGTCGCATATATTTTAGCCCACAATACACATATATAGTACAAAATATTCCTTCTCGCTTGGAATAACACACAACTCACCTTATGAACTCCCTTTCTTCACAAAAAAGTTAAGTCATTCTATTATTTTTATTTTTAAATGTGTTAATTAAGTGGTAAATTATGTATTACATGCCATGTTCTTCCTCAATATAGAAAGTGTTAGATGATATATATGAGCAGACATTGAATTGAGATATCTCTCTTTCTTTAAATTGTGTTTCTTCAACTCGTTTTAGATGGACTTTCTTCACTTAAGGATTGGCTAGTTTCATGGAAAACAAATTCCACAAGAGATTCTCTGAGTTTACCTATTTCTTTTTCTCTTCTTTTTCATGTGATTCATTTCTCAAGTAAAATTTAATTTATCTTTCATCAAACAACTTTGGATTTGATAAATAATAGGAATATACATTTTTTTATAATTAATGTTAATATTAAAATCTCAAATTTCAAGAAAAATTCATATATCACATAGATAAAAAAGAATGTTCACTACGTGCAAAAAATAGTATTTTTTACGTCGCATGTTAGAAGCAGTTTTGAAACCGCTGCCCAAACCCATATTTTGCATCAGTTAAATAGCACCGAATTTAACAGGTCAAATAGCACTTTTTTTAACCGGGGAAATGTACACCGGTTTAAACCACCAGTCATTGCATCTTAAACCGAAGCCCTAATTTAATCTCATTCTCATGCGATTTGAAGCTGGTCCCTTTTCCCCTCTTCTTTTGTCCGTGGGAGCACACCGTCGAGCGTCGTGATTTGAAGCTCGGCCCTCTTCCCTCTTCTTTCCTTCGTATGTGGGAGCACACCGTCGAGCGTAGCAAGCAAAGACCATCTCGACCGACCCTTTCACACTGTACGTGAGTTTCTTCTCCTTCTTACTTTTATTCTTCTTCTCATTCTTCTTCTTCTTCATACATTTCTCCATCTTCTTCTTATTTCTTTACATTAATCCCTAAAATCCAAAAAGACATAAACAATGCTCACATGAAAGACAAATAGCTACAACACTTAATCCACCATCAAATCTTGTAAACGGTTGGTAATCAATAACGACTGATGTAAACCACCTATAAATGAGAATTTGGTTTCAATGTTAGGAGTTGAATATACAAGCATTATTTTCTAGTTATTTTACTTTGGAATGTGATAGGAGAGAAAATATATATGAATAATAAGATGACACAAATGTGAGGTTTTGAGGCATTTCACTTCTAGAAAATTAGAACATAGAAAATATGAAGTATTTTATATTGAATACATTATGGAATACATTTGTCTTGATTCCAATTCATATAGTTTATGTTTTTGGTTTCAAAATCATAAAAGGGAGATTTTCTTACATTGGTATTCTTTACTTGTTCATTTATTATCATTATATTATGATTTTGAAAAAAGCAGCATATTACCGATTTGTTGATCCATTTTAATATGAATGGTTAGTTTCATCTTGATATAATTGTGTGGCTCTATGTAAATATATACAAATGTGAGGTTTTGAGGTAATTATATCAAACTCGGTAGGCTCATATAAGAATTTTTTTTTAAGAGAAGTGAAATCATATGTCCTATTATTATGTTATGATTTTGAAATGAGCATCATAATATTAAAACGATTTTCTCTTGTTTGTAGCTTTATAATTTAGTCAAAATACTTTTTAATTAAGTCAAAGAAGAAAGTAATGTGAACATTGACTAAATCTTTTTTTTAATGTTATAAGACTTATACACATTGCACATCATTTCAATAACTACTAGCTAAATTCACTTTTTCTTTACGTGGATTTGTTGTTTACTGGTTATGAGAGTTTCTATTACTAATTCTTCTTGGGAGTGTTGTGTTGTTTGTTTATAAAAACTCAATGTTAAGCAAAAAATGTGGAAAAATAATAAAATAGCCTGGTGGCCAAAGGAAGAAGAGAGAGAAGCTCCACAAAAGTAGGAAGGATTTTGAAGAAGGCTTTGAAGATTTCGGGCGCTAGTGTTGGAGATGGATGAAGGTGGCCGGTCATCTAAGGATGATCGGAACACCAAAAACCTGCTTTCTACCGCGAGTCCAATTATGTTGGATTCAAAAGGTAGACTCTCCTTCAAATGCATTTCCCCTTTTCGAATTTTGGAATCTCCCCTAATCCTAAGAGAGGGAGATTTGAATGCAAGGAAAAAGCCTTTGCCGATTTCAGGCAAAGGTAAAGAAGTAATTTCATCGTTGAATGATAAGCCAAATCCATTATCGGCTATCATCTCTGGAGCTAATGATAAGGAGGCATCTTCTTCAGGAGGAAGTTTTGCTGAAATTTGAAGAAGGATATTGATCCTATCAATTCTTCAAAAATGGATAATTCTAATGTGTGGATCAAAAAACCTCACATTAAAATTAATTTTAGTGGAAATTATGAAGATTTTGGAGATGCAAATGTTGTCAAATTGGACATTGAAAAGGAAAATTCTAATGTTCAACTTTTGAACAAGTCTTTGGTTGTTAAAATCCTTAGGAAAACTATCCTTTTTCTAAGTGTTCTTTTGAATTAAGAAAGCAATGGTTGAAATATGGGGGATTTCATATTACATTGCTTGGTCTAGATTGGCTCATTTGTTCTTTCCAGTCGCTTGAAGCCATGAATGAAGTTCTTAACGGAGGTCCTTGGTTTGTAGGAGGGTTTGTGGTAGGTTTAGACAAATGGTCTCCTACCTTCTCACCTAATTCATTTGATGGAATTTCAGCTCCAATTTGGGTTCATCTTCCTCATTTACCATTGCACTGTTTGGATGAATCCAATATCACTAGATTGTTTCTAGAATTGGAACTCCTATTTTATTGGATGGTAACATGTTTAGATGGGGGAGAAGGGAATATGATAGAGCTTGCATACAGGTTAATTTGAATTCTAAACTACCATTTGGTATTTGGGTGGAAGGCATTAATGGTAGGTTTTTTCAAAAATTTGAATTTGAAAATCTATCTTCATTTTGTTACAAATGTGGAAAGATTGGACATATTGATTCCGTATGTCCAAATTCAACACAAATTCAAATTCAACCTATTATAGATGGTGCTTCCGGTTCTTCTCTTATTGATAAAAACCCATATGGGCATTGAATGCATGTGAAGTACAAAAATAAAAGAAGAACAAATACAGAGAAAAAGAATTTTAATGTTCTCTCTTTCAAAGTTAAATCAGATAGAGGTTGTGTTAATGCTAATAATGCTGCCTTGGAAGAAGATAAAGGTGACGGTTTCACTGGAGCAGAAATTAGCATTGATCAAGTTGATGCTATTATTAAGGAAGGAGATGGAAGAAATGTTAGTCAAGGAGCGGATTCTGCACTCAAACAACCGTTCTTTGCTGAAGATTTACAAATTATTATCCCACAAATTCAGGAACAAATCCAGTCCGATTAGATTTTAAGTCCTGAAATTCCTAGTATTTTGGCTGTACCCGTGGTAGGTTGTTGCAACATTCCAAATGAAGATGCTAATCAAAAGGGAAATGTTATTTCAGATAGCATGTCCAGTAATTTTTTGAATTCAAATCCAGAATTCAAAAATACTGAAATGGTGGAAGATATTATGCCTAGAAAAGATGATGATTTTTTAATTCAAATCCTGGATTCAATAATGCTGAAATTATTATTAAAGATGCAGATTTTAAACAGAATGCTGATAATCAAAAAACAGTTTTTTTTAGATTTAAAACAGATAATGGGAACTTCGGCTTTGACTCCTACAAAGGATACTGAATCTCCTCAAGATGCTGATTTATTGGGAGCTCACAAACCAGAATTTGAACTCAAAAATTCTGGTTTTCAGAATAATGTAACAGAATCTGTTATAAAATCTCCATCTACAGCTTTGACGGATGATGAAAGTGTAAAAGGTAATTACACTAAGAATTCAATCCATGATTCTACTTCTCCTCCATCAGCTATTAGTTTGAATTTCAAAAGAACAATTCTTAAAAAAGATAAAAACTTTTTTACAAAGAAGAATGATTCCCCTGGATCGAAGCATGTTTTATTCAAAGAACTTCAAGCTTTGGGACCGGTGAAAGAACTACCTAGAAAGAAGATGGCAGAACTCAAAGTGAAGAACGACTTAAAAGGTTCTTCTTCCCTTTTATCTCACTAAAATGCAAAAGATTTATCCCATGGATAGGAACACAACAGAGAATTTCTTGAAGATGGAGCTTATGGTACTAAAGTTTGGCTTTTTATTACCAAACTTTTGGAATATTATTTTGAATTATAATTTTCTTTTTAGATTTTATTTCCTTTTCCTTTTTCTAATTTGTTATTTTAAACTTTGCCTAAATATTGATGAGATCATTATTATTTCTTATTCTCTAACTGGATGGGAACTCTTGGATACTAATCAACCCTCGTCTTATATTTTGGTATCCCCTGCATCTCAACAGTTTCAAAATAGGAGATAGTGGATTTCATTACATTTATAATAAGTTTAAATTAACAAATTTATTTTTAATAAGGTCCTTTTTTCATATTAGAACATAGAAAATATGAAGTATTTTATATTGAATAAATTATGGAATACATTTGTCTTGATTCCAATTCATATAGTTTCTGTTTTTGGTTTCAAAATCATAAAAGGGAGATTTTCTTACATTGGTTGTCTTTACTTGTTCATTTATTATCATTATATTATGATTTTGAAAAAAAAGAGCATATTACCGATTTGTTGATCCATTTTAATATGAATGGTTAGTTTCATCTTGATATAATTGTGTGGCTCTATGTAAATATATACAAATGTGAGGTTTTGAGGTAATTATATCAAACTCGGTAGGCTCATATAAGAATTTTTTTTTAAGAGAAGTGAAATCATCCGTCCTTTTATTATGTTATGATTTTGAAATGAGCATCATAATATTAAAATGATTTTGAAATGAGCTAAATTCACTTTTTCTTTACGTGGATTTGTTGTTTACTGATTATGAGAGTTTCTATTACTAATTCTTGTAGGGAGTGTTGTTTGTTTGTTAAGCAAAAATGTGAACATTCTACCAGGTACATATTTATTAGTTCACATTTTCATACAATTATATTTTGGAGGATTAGGTTTTACTAAAATAGAACTTGTATTGTAATTAACTATTAACTCAATGCTAAGAAAGAAATTCCATGTCTCTTTCATTACTATTTAATTTTTTTTGTGTAGGGGATTTAGCAAATTTAATATGTCACACACTTATACATGTACGTTTCGTTTGGGACAATTTTTTTCTCTATTTTTTCATTGTTTGCAAAAAAATTTTGTATTAAAAATCACTCCTTAAACATCAAACTCATGACCTTCTGGTGAGAGTTGAAATTCTCAACAATTAGGCTAAAACTTGAGGCTCATTTGATTAAAGGAGACGGTTATTTCTCCAAAGTCATTGTTGGAGCCATATTGTGATTTATCGATAGCTCACCGATTTAGGCTTAATTTGGGATAGTTCTCTTAGTGCTTAACAATGTGTTTTTTTAATACAAAAGCTTCTTAAATAGTATTTTTCGCATCGGTTGTTAGGATCGATTTTGAAACCGCTACCAAAACCCTTCTTTTGCACCGATTTTAATCGGTGCAATTTACATGATGGTTGCATAAAAATTTGAGTTACCTAATGAATCTTTATTCTTAACAGTATGATAGATAATTATAATATTTGTTAAATAGCATATGTGCTACGATCTATGCATCCAAGAACACGCTCAAAAAGACCCAATTAATTATTGAGTCTAGTGAGAGATATTAGAGCAAAGATAGTCCATAGAAGTTGTGGATTAATCCTATTATTATTTGTATGATTTTTTGGAGAAATGTATGTACATCATATGATGTGAGTATAATTTATATTTTGAGGTTAGATTTATGTACACTTTTTTCTTTATTTAAATGTTCTATACAGAAGTTGGATGATAGCCTTTTGTAAAACTTGCAAAGTGCAAGGGCCTTAATTGTAAATCCTATTTGAAAGACTTTTATTTATGGTTTGATGAATGGTTTGAATGACCATATTTTCTCATTGGGCAGGTTCACTTCTTTGTTTATGTTTCCAACATGAGTACACCCCACTATCATCTTTAGCCATTTGTTTTCTTGTCCAAGAATGAAATATGAAGCCTTTATTGAGGCATAAAGGATTATTTGAATTGTATTCAACAAGTTTTTCTGGAGCTCCAATCTTTTTTTTTCAATAAAAAAACTTCTTCTACGTACTTTTTTTAATTAATATATGACTTTCTTGCATTTAATAGATTCAACAAATTTTTTTAATAGAATATCTAATTAAAGAGTTTTAGTAGTTTTCAAACAAATTTTGTGGTTATGGGCTCCGAAAATTCGGCCCCGGCCTCCGCCCGCTTTGCTTTTTCTTTCCGGGTGAGTTTTAACGGATTAAGTTCCGGGGTAAATTTTGGAAGACAGATGAAGTTTGTAGATAAGACACTACCCAGAGATTTCACCATCATTCTACGAGGACTTTATGATCTGAGTTCTAGTTTCCTATATGTAATATGATTCCATCAAACAAATTTTTTGGTTCTTGTTGCTTGGAGTTTAAGAATTGGCTTCGTTTCAGAATCTATCTATTTAAGAAGTTCCTAAACTTCTGAAATTAACACTTTATCCCATGTTATTTCCAAAGTTTTTCATGTTCTCTTGTTCTAGTCATGTACTCAAATATATTGTTCAATATTCTCTTGTTGTTGTTATGAATCTCTATGATTTAACTGGTGTTTTTCTTTTAGCTACATCTCCTATATAAGTGGGTTTTATGTTTCGGTTTAGTGAATTTGTGGTTTCGTATTTAAAAAAAAAATTCTGGACTTTTCTAGCGGTTATAACCGTCACTAGTATCCAGAACTGTGGCGGTTAAAACCTCCACATCTCTTGAAATCTAACTGGTGTTTTTGTTTCAGCTACATCCCCTGTTTATGTGGGTTTTATGTTTCGATCTAGTGAATGTTGTGGTTTCGTATTTAAAAAAAAATTCTAGACTTTTGTAACGATTATAACCCCCACTATCATCCAGAATTGTGGCGGTTAAAACTGCCTCATTACTTGAAATATATTTTCCTTGAGAGTATTTGTAACGGTTATAATCGGCACAATTCTGAAGATTTGCATCAGTTATAACCACTGCTAATGCAAGCACTTCATAAAATCTATCCTGCCGGTCCTTAAACCATTGAGGAATGTCGTTGCAGCGCATTGTAATTATAGCGGGAGTGTAGCGGTTTTGAAACTGCTGCAATGAAAATAGTGGCAGTTAAAACCGCTGGGATAGGTCAAAAATTATGCTGCCATAGCCTTATTTTTTGGTAGGGGTTATAAGAGATTAAATTTATCATGTGAAAAACTAAAAAGGTAAATAAATAAATAAATAAAACTACAGGAAGCGACCCTGCATTGGATTAAAGGCCTTGATGTAGCAGTGGTATGTCTGAGACGAGCAACATTTTTGTAGAAAGAGGATAATCAAATGGATAAAGAAATCAGGAATGAAGGCCGTAACACGCAGAAATTCTGAGAAGTGGCCGTAACATGCAGAAATTAAAGACCAAATCAACTACATTTAAATTTAAAATTATATAAGATATTATTAATGTATGAATTTAATTTATTTAAATAAACAACTTATATTATTACATTATTTTTCTATTATTTAAATATTTTTCATATTTATTACATCATTCAATTTGACTCTGGTCCAACCACAGAACCCTTTTCCTCTCCTTCTTATTGTTCTATGCATGTCCAGTTCAATTTTTAGAATCTCAAAATTGATCACTCAAAGTCACAATCCTCTTACCATATCTATTACTATTAAAATTACATTTAACATATCCAGTTTTAGATCTACTCAAACAAAAACCTTGAAACTCTAAAGTTGATCTCTATAATTCAAATTTTCCTTCAATTCCCTCTTTAGTCTTTATCAAAAAGAAGAATGTCATCAACAAAAAAGCATACAATCAAATAAATTTGTTAGCATGTGCCAAAAATAAATAAAAAAATTGAATGCTGCCACTTTCTTTTTCAGGTGTTTTCTAAATTCCTCCAATCAAATAAATTCAAAACACAAATAAAATAAGAAAATTTTAAATTCCTCAATGGTTTTATTTCTTTTTTCGTTTCCATTTTTCAAATCAAATGCTTAACAACTAAAACGCAGTAACACACACTGGTTTCTTCACGCCTTAAAGGCTAAAACACATCACAACAACCAGCCACTATTGAATTACAAAATATTCACACACAAAGGCCTAAAAAAAATCAAACAATAAACAATAATTAAAATATAATAATAACAGCTCCTCCATTATTATTGAATAGGGATCATTTG
>NW_021593325.1:1152642-1218705 GCF_001605985.2 Dendrobium catenatum
CCCCTGTGCCCCTCTCCGCCCCTCCCCCACCCCCTAAAGAATATGAAAGAAAGAAAGAAAAAAAAAAAAAAAAAACCACACCAAAGCATCTAAATGTTTTCAAACCTTGAATCTTACATGACTAAATGCAATAGAACCTTCGGGGGATAATGGTTGACCATGGAAAAAAAAAAAAAAAAACCACACCAAAGCATCTAAATGTTTTCAAACCTTGAATCTTACATGACTAAATGCAATAGAACCTTCGGGGGATAATGGTTGACCATGGTAGGACAAAATATCTTAAATACTAAAATGACTATATATGAACATTTGAATTAACCCTTCATGGCACAATCGTAACAGGACCTAAGACCACTTCCAATAAATTTCAAATTTCATTTGAAGTGGATTGGACCAAAGCCCAAGCCTTAGCCAAGCAGTGTTAACCATGTCAGTCATGGTTGACCGAACAAAACCGAAGCCCTCAAAGCCCTAAATCACAATTTTTAGACCATACAAAAGCATCCAAACCCTATGGGATTTTGCATTACATCCATAAGGGTGAACCCGAGGCGAGCCAACCCTTAAGTACACTTAGGTTAGCCATATTCCACTTAGTTTAGCCACATGGCTTGAGCCAAGCGGTTAGGAGAGGTTCCTGATGATCCATTTTAAACATATATAAAATTGTCCCCAGTCAACACTTACATTAGGTAACCCATGACCATAAGCATTCACCGTTCTTAGCCCATCCCATGGATAGACTTAGGTCAACCAATAGGGCTGGCCCAAACCCATAAATTCCCTAAATTAGTGAACCATATTCATACCTCAACCAAACTAAGACTTGAAAACTATTATATTACACTCAACTACCTTCTTAAAACTTGGCCCAATTACCACAAGCCAGGTGCAGGTCGGAGTGGCCAAAAACCCAAAAAATATCCATGTGCATACATGGGTTAACCTCTAACTACCTAGCCAACTGGCCATATAGTCTCAAATCTTTTAGAATCATTCCTTAAAACCTCATTAGACAACCCCTATTATAAATTAAAGCCAGATTCTTAGATATATTCATCCCCATTCACTCTACAAAATTTCTCTTTACATCTAAAGATTTGTTCCTGAATTCATTCTCAACTCACTCAATGGACCTCTAGCTTTCATTCCCTAGATCCTCATCCTATTTCTTGGTGTTTTTGAGTGACTTCAAGTGAGTTCTTGTAAACATATCTCAATCAAACACTAACTTTTAATCCAGTGGTCCTCCAACTCTACAACCTGAAGATGGATTGTTCCTTGAAGTCAAACAAGTTCAACCAAATCATAATCTAACATAATTGACCATTATCTCGTAGTTAAAATGAAACTCTATCCCTCGTTTCGTAGGAGTTGCTCAATTATGAAAGTAAATGTCAATCCAATTTGATCTAACCATTGGATTGACCCATTATGAGTGGACAGGGCTCACTAATAAATCTCCTTAAGACCAATGTATGGGAGGTTAATGAAAAAATTAGATCGAATAATTTTGACAAATAATTTTAATTATGTTAAATCCAATCACATGCTTCATCTAATGGAGCTGGGCCTTTAATCCAAAGCTATTCGATTGTAGATCAGATGGCTATTAAAAGAAAGCATGTGACATACCAAATCACTAATGATTATTTGTCCAACAAAATGGCACCATGAGTTAAAGGGTGCACACTCATCTGACCAACTATGAAAGTGGATTGAAAAAATAGAGAATTCATTCAATTTTAAAAATTCAATACTTCTCACACTTATGAAAATTAAGTGTTCATATATTTTATGGATTTGTTCGGAGCACCAATTTAAAAGCCATATTGCCTCAACACCTAATTTCAAAAACTTTAAAAGTAAAATTATAAATAATCTCTAGGAGTATTTATGTAATTATTTATTAAATATAAATCATCTCAGGCTAAAATTTAAATGGAACATTCTTGAGGATGTATTTGACATGTCTAAAAATTCATGGACATTTTAATCATCTAGTGGATTCAAGTAAACAATTTAACTTTTGTGGTCATAATTTATCCTAGAAATTGAAATTATTCTAAACACAAATCCATGTCTCATTAGGGATTGATTATTTTTGGTTTGATAGTTTAGCTTATAAGGGTTATTTAGCAATTGATTTCAACCCAATCACTACTCTCAATAGCCTAAAATGTAATTTTTAAGTGTATTGATTTATTTACTTTGATTATTGATTTCAAGCTTTAGGGAGGCTTTGATGGCATCAAACTTCTTAGGTTTGCAGCATGGATTTTAATTAACCTATGGTTTAAATATTAAATGATTTTGAGTTCATTTGGTCTATCAAATAATGAACCCTAGTTCTTATTACATAATTGATCTGAGATTTTTATCCTGAAACTAACCTCTATGCTCTGGTGCTCTAGAGTGATTTTCTGGCGATCTAGGGTTTTTGTGTCTGAGCTCTCCTCTTGTTGCTCCTGGCATGGATTTGTGAATTTTTTTACTGTGATTCATTCCTTCTTAGTTTTTCATTTTGTTTTGATAGTTTTTTATTTGTTTTGCTAGTCCGGGAGATGATGACTCTGTCATTATTTTTCTAACTGAAAGATGGGGTTCCTAATGGAAAGTCTCATTCCTTTAAGGATGTGCTTGTTGTCTCTTCCTCTTCTTCATCCTAGCTTCAGTTTGGTCGTACTTCATTTAAGGGTTGTCCTTCTTAATGTTTGATGATTCGGTTGTGACATAACTGGCTACTCCTTTTGCTCTCACTTAGTTGGAAAATTTCATCTTAGGCGTCTGAATCTAGATGTTATCCGTAATGTTTTGTTATTATAAAGCTTAAGGGATCTTTCCATATTGGCTTATTGACTCGAGACATGCAGTGATTCAACTGAGCAATGATTTGGATTATAGCCATATTTTTTTCCAGAAGATCTTACCTTATATAGACTTGTCAAATGAGACTTCTCAAATGGACACCAGATTTTGATTTACGTGATGAATCTCTAATTGCTCATATGTGGATTTTTTTTCCTAATATGAGGATTCATTTTTTTAACATGTAAATACTTTTTAGCTTAGCTTCAACTCTTTGTAGGCCATTACAAATGGATCAAGCCACAACTTTGATTTCTTATCCATCTATGCCCTAACTTTTAGTCGAGTTGGATATCTCAAAAAAGCACCCTACTGAGATCTGGATTGGATCTAAATTGAATGGTTATTTTTATAAAGTTGAATTTGAAAACTTACCTATTTTTTATTCTCATTGTAAGATGCATGGGCATAGCATAAGTGAGTGCTATAAACTTCATCCTCATCTTAGGAGGGAGAAAGAGACGGACAAGCAATCCAATGTGAAAGATGGTAATTTGACTGATCATGAAATTGCTATTTCAAATCCAACTATTCCTGAGGGTATTGGTTCTAAAGTTTAGGGTAATGATATAGAGACTTTACAACCTTTTATACCTCATACCGAATATTCTTCTTCAAATGGGGTTGATCCTTTCATTGATCAAAATGTGGATCCTAAATCGAACGCTATTTTACCTAGTGACCCTTAAAACATGGAGGAACAAATGTTGCCTAGCACTTCTTATATCTTTAATGTGCCTTCTTCTTCATATAATCCTTGTATTAGTAATCAAATTTTGTCTGATACGACTGTGGTTTTAATAGATACTAACTATACTAATAAGCTTCAATCTCATACTCTTGTGAATGATCAGGTGGTTGGTCAAAATAATGGGGAGGAGATGAATGTTGTTAAAAGAGAAAGGGCTCTATTTGAGCAGGCCGATCTGCCTCAGGGTCAGAGGCAGGCATGTATAAAAAATGAGGGTAATTTTCCTGTTAACACACATTATCATAGTGATTCCTTTACTGATACCGAGGAAATGGATATTATGGCTAAATGTTTTGTGAAAGATGACAATGACACTAGTTATATCTAGTTTCAGAGTAGGAGAGGGAGGAAAAAAAAAACATCATTATATAAACTCCTAAAACCATTCGATCAAATACGAGTCATTAACTCTATTTTTTATGTTTAACTCTATTATTTGGAATGTTAGAGGCATTGGATTCCCCTCCTCTAAGTTACATGCTAAGAATTTATGTCGCATTTATTATGTTTATATTCTTGTTTTACTAGAGCCTTTTATATCTGCCTCTAAGTTAAGTGGTATGGCTAGACTTTTAGGTTTTGAATATGCTATTTCTAATGTTTCTAACAAGATTTTAGTTCTTTGAAAGGACCTTATTCATATTGATGTTGTTAGAGATTTCACTCAAGTTTTACATTATAATATTGAGGTTTTAAATTCTCAATGCTATGCCTCTTTTGTTTATGCTGCTTCTTCCCTTTTTGTGAGGAAAGTATTATGGGAGAAGCTTATTCAATTTCATAGTAATTGTAGTGTGCCTTGGCTTGTTAGAGGGGATTTTAATATTATTTCTTCCCCTTCTGAATGTTTAGGGGGTTCTTCTCCTATCTATCAGTCTTTGGAAGATTTTAATAACATGATTATGGATTGCCATTTAGTGAATATTGGTTTTTTTGGTAAGTTCACTTGGAATCATAGCCATTTATGGCAAAGGTTGGATTGAAATTTGTTTAATGATTGTTGACTTTAATTTTTTTAACTCTACTACTGTTGAGCATCTGAGTAAAACTCTTTCTGATCACTCTCCTTCATTGGTTTCTCTTAATACTAGGCATATTAACTATTTCTTATTAACTTATATTTTGGAATATGTGGTTTCTCCATGATTCCTTTTTAGCTTTAGTTAAGGATAATTGGCATGCTCCTTTATATTCGGATAACTCTATATTTAGTATGAGGAGGTTGTGGTTTAAGCTGAAGTGTGTTAAGAAGATTTTTAATTGGTGGAATCATAATATTTTTTTTTTAAATCCTTTTTCTAACATCTTAATTGCTGAAGATTATGTGAGTACTAAGGATTCTTAATATCACCTTACTCCTTAAGTTTAGAATTTCAGCCTCTTAAGAGATGCTAAGGAGAGTTTGTTTAAATTATATGCTCAGGAGGAGATCTTTTGGAAACAAAAAGTGGCAGTGAAGCACCTTGTTGAAGGTGATAATAATACCAAATAATTTCTTGCTTCGGTTAAGAGGAAACGGGCCAAAAATTCTATTCATAAAATTAATCGTGATGATGGCTCAGTTTCTGAGGATGGTTTGAAAATTACTAACCTTGCTATTAATCCATTTCATAAACATGTTAATAAAGATTTTAGACCTATCATTATTGATAACCTGGATATTACTCCTAATCGAATCTCTTTGAAGATAATGAGCTTCTCTCAAACCCCCCTTCTCTTGAGGAGGTCAAAGAGGTTCTTCAAGGCATGAATGGGGACTCTATGGCCGGTCCAGATGGTTTCACCACTAAATTCTTTCAACATTCCTCGGACATTATTAGTAATGATATTTTTTCTATTGTTAATGACTTTTTGCTGGTAATCCTATTCCCAAGTACTTTACTTCTACCTCTATTATGCTTACTCCTAAGAATAATCATGTTAGTGATTGGAATGATTTTAGGCTTATTAGCCTATGCACTTTTTTTAATAAATTACTTTCCAAAATCCTTTTGAAGTGTATAACTTCTTTATTACCTAAGATTATCTCGACTTATCAAATGGGGTTTGTTAAGGGGAGGAGCATTACTAAGAATATTCTTCTGGCTCAGGACTTTTTCCAAGATCTAGATGTTTAGGTCAGAAGTGGCAATATGATTTTAAAATTTCATATTGCCAAGGCTTATGATAACATTGATTGGGAATTTCTCTACAATATTATGCATTTATTTGGTCTTGATATGAGCTTTATTAATCTTATTAATAATTATATTAAGGACTTTTACTTTTCCATCATTGCTAATGGCCAAAGTTATGGTTTCTTTAAATCTTCTCATGGTCTCAGACAGGGTGATTCTATATCCCCTGCCCTGTTTATTATTGTTATCGATTATTTATTTATAGGTCTTATGAATCTTTTTGGAAACTCCCCTAGCCTTTATTTTAGAACTTTGGGGGTATTCCTATTTCTCTTTTGTTTTTGCGGATGATTTTATTATTTTTACTAATGCTTCAGTTAATTGGATTAATAAACTCATTGACTTCTTCAATTGTTTTGAAAGGATAGTGGTCTCTCTCTGAATAAGCATAAATGTTATTTTATTCCTTCTTAGAATGTGTCTAATGAGCGTATTTTGGCCATTAAGAATGCTATTGGTTTTAAGCATGGTAATTTGCCTATCAATTACCTTGGGATGCCTCTTTTTAAAGGTAAATAGAAGACCTTTCTTTTTGATAACTTAATTACTAATGTGTAGAACAAACTTCAATCATGGGATTCGAATTTTCTTAGCTTTGGGGGCTGCCTTAGTCTTATTTTTAGTGTCCTGTGTTCTTTATCGATTTATATTTTTCAAACCCTTGTTCCTAAGGCTGTGTACAACAAGATTGATAAACTTTTTAACAAATTTTTCTAGAAAGGAGCTAGTTCTAATTCCAAAATTATTTGGTCCTTTTGGGACAAGGGTTGTTGTGTTTTGAATGAAGGTGCCTTGGGTTTCAAGAGTATGGTTGATTTGGCTTATGCTTTCTATTTCAAGTTATGGTTCAATTTTTGTGCTAAAGTGAATTTTTGGGCTAAGTTTATGTTTGCTAAGTATTGTGTTGGAAAATTTCCGTTTACTTGTTATTTTAACTACGGTGATTCTATGGTGTGGAAAAGATTATGCAAAATTAAATGGGCTGTGGAGCCATACCTCTTATGGGGGCTTGGTACTTGTGACATTTTCTTTTCGCAAGATTGTTGGTTGGGGGGTTTCTATTGACTCCCTTACTAACACTTCTTATAATTTGATGGTTAAGGTGAATTTCTTTTTCTCTAATAATTGTTAGAATTTTGAAAATCTTGTTAATGTTATCCCTGGCTCTATTATCCAACAAATTTTGAATCTTCCTCTTAATATTGTTGTTGAGATATTCTCTTATGTGGCATATCCAAAGATGGTGCTTTTAGACTCAAGGATGCTTGGTATGCCATTAGAACTAAGAATGAGGTTGCTAATATTTTTTACTTTGATTTGGTATAAAAGTATCCCTGCTACTGTTGTTTCCTTTGATTGGAGAATCTTACATACGTTTATTCCTACGAAAGATAACTTAATTAAAAGAGGTTTTATTATTTCTTCCAAATGCCAATGTTGTTATCATCTAGAGACCATGCATCATGTTTTTAAATCGGGTTTCGTTGCTGCTAAAACTTGGATTAACTTTGATGATTTTTTCAATTGAACTATTTTAACACTCATATATCTATTCATGACTTTCTTAATGGTTGGTTTATCAAGTCCAAAGGTCATATTAGGAATCTTATTCCTTCTCATTTTGTGGTATTTATGGTTGGATAGAAATACTTCTATCTTTAATGGTGTTCATATGAACCACAACAGAATTATTCAAAATGCGAAAGACAAGGTTGCTGCTCTTTACTCGATTAATTTACTGCATATCAAGAATTTTAAGAATTGTGTTTCTAGTTCTTTTGCTTTAGGTATTAATTTGGAGGATGATTATCTTCTTAATAATTCCAGACTTATTTTTTGGACCAAACCCTATGCTAATCAATATATGCTTAATGTGGCTGGTGCAAGTTTTGGTTCCTTATCTGGCCGTGGTAGGATTATCAGAGATGGTGCTGGTAGTGTCATCATAGACTTTATGTATCCCTTACATAATGGTGATGCTAACAAAGCCGTGACTATGGTTTTGCTATATGGCTTAATGTTATGCCTATCTTTGGATTTAACTAACCTTATTATTGAATCATACTCTATATTGTGTTTTCAGCTGATAAATGTTGCTGAGGATTCTTTGTCTAACTCTTCTCTCTTTTATCTGGTTAGGGAGGTTAAGAATTTATTAATTTTTATGAATTTGTCTACCTCCCTTATCCCTAAGATTGGTAATGCGTGTGCTAATTGGCTTGCCAATTAGGGGAAAGACCTAGATGACATGTCTGATATTACTGCTTCTAATTTACCTGTCCTTCTATGGGGTCTCTTCAGGATTAATGAGATTGGTATGCCTTATGTTAATTCCTAATTCCTATTTTTGGTTGGGGCTTTGTTCTCTGAATTTCTGTTTGAGTGGCTTCCTGAATTCTGCCCCTATTTTACTATTTAGTTTTTTTTTTTTCGAGTTTCTTCCTGGAGGCGTATTCTATTTTGTCTAGTTTTGGTATGGCTTGGTCAGTGTTTATGCAGGTTTGGACTTTGTGGAAGGATTTGTCTTGCAGTTCAATTTTATTATATGTTGTTCCTAATTGTTACTGTTTGGGGGGTTTTATCATTACATGGGAGATGTTTTCTCTTCTACTCTGTGCGGATGGTTGGATGGGGGTTTAGGGGTGACCTCTAGTTTTACTGGCCTTTTTTGGTGTTGTAGGTTCTATATCTTTACTAGAGTTTTCCTTTCTACTATTTCTACTTTATCTGGCTCCTATGGGTTAGATCCCTGGAATTGTTTTCTCTTGTTTGGTGGTAGTTATTTTTCTTAGGTTGATATTCCCTCCTTCAGGTGGTATCTCAGTGGCCTTTTGATGTCTTAGGCTTTTGAGCTCTACATTTTTCTTTCTGGGAGAGCCATTTCTGGTGGTCTTTGCCTTACTTATTCTCTCTCTATTTGGGCCTAATACTTGGATTTATCCTTATTGTTATATGGTGATTATGAGACTATGTGTTGGTTTACTATCAATTTCCCTGATAATTGGAGAATCTGGATTATGTATCAGTATTTGAATTATTTTATTAATTGTCTGGTGGTTCATTATTTGGATTATCTTTATATTGTACTTGACTATTCTTTGTGCTCTCTTTTCTTTTGTTGCCAACTTTCTCTGCAGGGGCTTCTTTGTGCAGACATCGATTGTCCTTGTTTGCTGGATAAGAAGATGGAGCTCGATACTTATTTTTGGCTCTTTTTCTTTTTTTGGGTGCCCTTTCTTGTGCACCGTAGATTATACCAAGGTTTTTTTGTATTTTTTCTTAGTAGGGAACTCGAGCTCCTAGGATTTTTTTTGTTTTTTTTTATGGCTCCTTGGAGCATTAGTGAGCTTAAGTTTCCTTTAAGGACCTTGTACTTTTTTCCTTATATTAACACATAGGCCCATTGGTGGGTTTCCCCTAAGAAAAAAAAGATGTTTTCCTAAATTGTTTGGTATGAATAGTGACTCTATGGCTGGGCCTGATGGTTTTACCACTCAGTTTTTAAAAAATTTTTGGCACATTATTAATAATGATATTTTTTTGTTATTTTTTATTTCCTTGCTGATAATTTTATTCCTAAGTTTTTTACTTCTACTTTTATTGTGCTATTCAAAAAAAAAAAAAAAAAAACTATGTTAGTTCTTAGAATGATTTTAGACCTATTAGTCTTTGTACCTTCTTTAACAAATTAATTTCTAAAATTCTCATGAATCATTTTACTTCTATTTTTCCTAAAATTATCTCTCCTTCTTAGATGGGGTTTGTGAAAGGGAGGGCCATTACGGATAATATTTTATTGGCTCAAGAATTTAGCCAAGACCTGGATGTTAGGGAGAGAGGGGGTAACTTGATTTTAAAGCTGGATATTGCCAATGCCTTTGACGATATTGATTGGAAATTATTTATAACATTTTGCATTTCTTTGGTTTTAATTTAGTTTTTATCAAGCTTATTAGGAATTTTATTGAAGGTGTTTATTTTTTTATTATTTTTAATGGTATTAGTAATGGTTATTTTAAATTTTCTCATGGCTTAAGACAAGGTGATTATATTTCTCCTACTCTTTTCATTATTGCTGCTTAATTTTTATCTAGGGGACTTACTAATTTTTTGAGAATGCTCCGAGTCTATACTTTAGAATGTTGGGTGGTTTTCCCATATCATATTTATGTTTTGTTGATGACTTTATTATTTTTACTAATGCATCTGTTAACAGGATTCATAAACTTATGGATTTTTTCTATCAATTTGAAATGGTTAGTGGCTTATGTCTTAATAAAAACAAAAGCTATTTTATTGCTTCTAAGAGAATTCCTATTGATCGTATTTTAGCCATTAAATATCTTATGCATGCTTAATTACCCATTAAGTATCTTGGTGTCCCTCTTTTTAAAGGTAGAAAGAAAACCTTTCTCTTTGATGATCTTATTACCTCTATTCAGTATAAATATTTATCTTAGTATTCTAATTTTCTGAACTTTGGTGATAGATTTACTCTTGTCAAAAGTGTTCTTTGCCGGTTTATATTTTTCAAACTATTCTTTTGAATCAAGCGGTTTGTAATAGAGTGTATAAGCTTATTAATATTTTTTTTGGAAAGGTACTTATACTAACTCAAAAATTACCTGGGCTGCTTGGGATAAATACTGTGGTGTTTTGCCTGAAAGGGGTTTAGGTTGTAAAAATATGAATGATTTGGCTAAGGCATTTTTTTTATAAATTATGGTTTAATTTTCATGCTAAAGTGAGCATTTGGGCTAATTTTATATTTGCTAAGTACTATGTTGGTAAGCACCCTACTACTTGTCATTTTAATCAAGGTGATTCTAAAGTGTGGCAGAGGCTTTGCTAGGTAAAATGGGATGTTGAGCTCTTCATCTCTTGAGGGCTTGGTGAAGTTAATGTTTTCTTTTATCAAGATTGTTGGTTCGGTAAACAGTATTGGCTCCATTATGAATTCTTCCTCCATTGCGGCTACTATGGTTAATTCTTTCTTTTTTGATAATTATTGGGACTATGAGAAAGTTTCTAATGTTATTCTTGATCTCATTATTCATCAAATTCTAAATCTGCTTATCAATACTGCTTCTAAAGATATTATTTTATTTGATTTATCTAAATAGGGTGGTTTTCACATAAAGAATACTGGGCATGCTTTTAGATCTAGGAAGAATATTGATAATATTTTCTCTATGAATTGTCATAAAAGTATACCTTCTATTATGGCTATTTTTGTCTAGAGAATCTTGAATAAATTAATTTCCACGGATGATAATCTCATCAAAAGAGGTTTTAATTTACCTTCTAAGTGCCAATGTTGTTACCATATTGAGAATATGCATCATGTTTTTATTTATGGCCATATTGCTACTAAAACTTGGGTTTATTTTGATGACGTGTTTCAGTTAAACTATTTTAATGCTCATTTGTCCCTTAATTCTATCCTTAATGCTTCGTTCATTAAGTCTAAAGGGCACATCAGAAATGTTATTCCTTCTCTCATATTATTGTACTTATGATAGGAGAGGAATAATTCTCTTTTTAATGGTGTTCGTATGAATCATCATAAGGTTATCCAGAATGTGAAGGATAAGGTTTTATATCTTGTCTCTGTTAAACTACTCTCTTTTAAGAATTTTAAAAACTACTCTTTTGTTTGTTATGCTTTAGGTATTAGTTTGGAGGATGATCCTATTGCTAAAGAGTCTAAAATAATTTATTAAACCAAACCCCCATAAATTTCTATAAGCTGATTGTGGATGGTACTAACATTGATTCATCCATGGGTTATGGTGGGGATATCAGTGATAGTAATGGTAGTCTTATTATAGCCTTTGCTGGTCCTTTATAGAATGGTAATGTTTTCTATGCTACCATAATGGCTATTCTTTATGGTCTTAGGTTGTGTATTTCTCTTAGTTTAGATAATTTTTTTTAGGTTAATTCTGATTATAATTTCCAATTCTTTTATTCTGGTGATGATACGTGCTGTAATCCTAATCTATTTTATTAGGTGAGGGAGATTAAGAATCTATTGATTTTTTTTTTTGAATTATTCGTTCTATCATATTTGTAAAGATGCTAATGCTTGTGCTTCCCGACTTGCTAATTGGAGGTTTGGTTTAGAGTGTTTTTTTGATTTTATTGGGTTCATCATTCTTGTGGCTTTGAAAGGTATTCTAAGAATTGATACTATTGGTTTACCCTATTTTAGAATTTAAGATGTTTTCTTGGTTGGATTCATCTTGTTCATTTTCTTTGGGAGCTTTTTTCATGGCTTCTTTTTGGATGTCCTGTGTGGGGTTGTGGTGTTTGCTATTATTTTATTTCTATATGGCTTGTTTTTAATATTTTTTAATTTAGCCTGGCTCCCTCCATATTCCTGCTAGTTGTTGGTGGGTCTTATTTGAACTCCTATGTTACTGGAAGCTATAATGTCTACTTCTGGATGTCCAACTAGGATGCTGCTTTGGTTTTTTTGGGATTGCTTGGGTTTCTGCACTATTATTATATTGGGTTTTCATCTCGGCTGCCTAGATTGGTGGTTTTATGTGTTGGTATTGGCCGTATGATAGGTGTGGACTAACTTTTCTTAGGAGGTTTTTGGGATTCATGTCTATTTTGTCCCCTATCTTGTCTATAGCTATGACCAATTTCTTTTATTATTTTATTATGGTGTTATTCAACTGTTGTTGGTCTTTTTCTATGTATTTGTTCACTTTAGCTGAGGTTTATGTGGATATGGACATAAGGTATCATTGCACTGATTATTTTGCTGATGGTTTTCCTAATTGTTGCTCTCCTACCATCAAGTGGTCGCATAGTTTGGCTGCGGGTATTCATGGGAGTTTGGTTAGGATTTGGCTCAATTTTGGTTTTGTTATGGGTTGTGAGGTTGCTGGTATGCTTTTGTTTGTCTTGGATGGTCTTTGTAGCCTTGCTTAGTATATGGATTACTTATTTTTGGTGGATGTCTTGGGGCCCTTTTTCAGGCTGGTTGTTGGTGTTATCTTGGGGCATTTGTGCTGATCTTCTTTGAGCATGGATTTTTGTAGTTTCGGGCATTTGTGTTATCTTGGGGCTATTTGAGAGGGAGTTTTTGATTGAGCTTTATGGTAGGATTGAGTTGCATGTGGACTACCTTAGAGAGGATTGCTGGTTTCATTTTATCTTGAGCTCTATCAGTCTATATCATTTATTGGGTTTAATGTGGTGGAAGGCTAGGATCACTTATATTCCTCATGATTTGCTAAATTTACTTTTGTTCTGCATTAAATTTAGCTAATTTTCTTTATTACCCCTATACTTTTTTTGTGCTATATTTATTTATTATGCAACCTCTTTGAATCTTAGGCGGATTTGCTTATGGTTATGGTCAAGATTTTTTGCAGAAAGATTGTGCTTCAATTACCTATTTATATCTTTTTTTTAATGCTTGTCTATAGCATCATTAGCATGTTACTAGGTTGTCTTGTATTTTGGTTTAGTGGAGACTATCGGCTCATAATTTTTCTTTGGTTTATTTTGTAGCTCGTTTGCGCATTAGAGAGCTGATGGTCTCCCTTAAGGATCTTGTAATCATTTTTATTATTTAATGCGTAGGACCCTCCATGGGTTTTAACCAAGAAAAAAAGAAGATTTTGTCATGAATGAACGCATAGGCCCCTTTGTGGGTTTTCCCTAAAAAAGATCTTTATTAGAATATCACATATGTCTCATCATATTCACGCGCAAATAGCTCTCAACTCTCTGGTGATTTTGAGGCGATTTCTAGGGCTTCCTCTTTGTTTCTCTTTCTCTTCATCATGGAGCGTATTTGGTGGATGGTTTTCTTTGTTTATCTTCGTGCTTTTACTGGTTTCCATTTTATTGTGAGATTTTGTTACTTCCTTTTACATTTTTGATAGTTTTGGCGTGATGACGACTCCATCGTCATATAACCCATTTCTCACAAAAAATAGGGAAGGAAAATTTGGCTCTTTCAAAGAAGTTTCATCTTCTGGTTTTAAAAATAATTTTTTTCATAGTTCCTTTGAAGGTTTTCCAGCTTTTTTCATTGACAACAAAACTATTGCTAGCCTCATTGTTCCTTTCACTTTTACACTTGTGGAAAATTTTGTGTTGCATCAGCCTAACTTGGACATTATTCGCAAGTTTTTGTTAACCTTAAACTTTTCAGTACCTTCTCGATCGGCTTGATGGATCAACGACATGTTGCTATACAACTTTCTAATGATCTTGACTATAGATGTATTTTTTTGAGAAGAGCTTATTATATTATCTGTTGCCAAATGCATCTTCTTAAATGGACACCTAATTTTGATGTTAGAGAAGAATCGCCTTTAGCACTTGTTTGGATATCATTCCCTAATATGAGGCTACATTATTTTAATTCCAAAATACTTTTTTACTTTAGCTTCCATCTTTGGAAGAGCTTTATAGATGGACCAAATGACTAATTCTATTTCTAGGTCTTCTGTTGCTCGGGTTTTGGTTGAAATGGACATTTTGAAGAAGCACCTAAAGAAAATTTGGATAGGCTCTGAGATCAATGGGTATCAACTAAAAGTTGATTTTGAAAATTTCCCTATATTATGTGGTTTTTGTAAAATGCATGGTCATGGTAACTCTGAATGTTTTAATTTACATCCTCATTTATGCAAGCATAAGGAGGTAGCTAACGATCTACAAGTGAAAATTATTAGAAATTCTAGCCCTATAGAGGAATTTATTGAGGAACAAAACGAGCATGGGGGAACTCCAAATCCAGTTAAAAAAGTTGTGACTCCCTCATCTCTTCAGGCGGGTGAAAATCCATCTTGTCCTTTCTCCAAGGCCGTTTGGAAGGTGGATCCTCAATTTGGTACAAATAGCATTATTTGTTTACCCTCGACCAATTATTCAAATGAGGATGAGAAAAAGGTTGAAAGACATTCAAAGGAGCAAATGGATGTCATGGTCATTGAGCATAACAATATGATTAATAGTGTCAAATTAACTTGCTCTACTAATAAGACCTTACGTGAGACTGGTAATGATACTCTTAATAAGGAGGTCAATTCATAAACAAATAATAACCCTTGTGCAGGTTGTTAGTGAACAAAATTTGGAGGAAGGTGAATTTGATCAAGGGGACTTAGTGGAAGCCCCTACGATAAACAATTTTAAGGGTTCTCAAACTATTTCTCAAAAATTAATTTCTAAGATTGGTGGTGACAATTAGCTTAACAATTCTAAAGAAAATTATGAGGAGGATGGTGATTTCCATCCTGCACTTGTAAAAAAAACAAGAAACATAAGAATGTTATGCTTAAATTCCTTAGAACCTCCAGATCTCATGTTCACAATTTACGTCTTATGAGTAAGTCTATTATTTGGAATGTTAGGGGGATTGGTTGCTCTTCTACTAGAGTCAAAGTCAAGAACTTGTGTCATATTCATTATATTTCCATGTTGATTGTGATTGAGCCTTTTATTTCTAGTGATAAAATGAATGGTACGGCTAGATTTTTGGGTTTTAACCATGCTGTGGTTAACATTTTTAATAAGATTTGGGTTTTGTGGAAGGATCCTTTGGCTATTTAAATTATGGGATATTTCACTCAGGTGATTCATTATCATATTGGTTATATGCACTATCGTTGTTTTGCTTCTTTTGTCTATGTGGCCTCCTTTTATAGTAGTAGAAAGACTTTGTGGGACCAACTTGTTCTTTTTCATTATAGTGTTAACTCTCCCTGGTTGGTTGGTGGAAACTTTAACACTATCTCCTCTCCTAGTGAAAGGCTTGGGGGTTCTACCCCAGTTTATCAATCTATAGATGACTTTAATAGCTTGATATTTGATTGTAACCTCATTGACATTGGTTTTACTGGTAGGAATTTCATATGGAACCATGGTAATCTTTGACAAAGGTTGGATCATGCCCTGTTTAATGATCGTTGGATTAATACTTTTACCTCTAGGCATTTTGAGCACCTTAGTAGAACACTTTATGATCATACTCCTTTACTTGTCATGATTAAGCCTAGAAATGACATCTTCATCTTTGACTTCAGATTCCAAAGCATGTGGTTATTGTATCAATATTTCATGGGTTTGGTTCAGCAAAATTGGCATGCCCCCTTCACCCTGATAATTATATATTTGGTATGAACAGGCTGTGGTTAAAGTTGAAAAGACTTAAATAAAAAATTAATTGTTGGAATTTGAATGCTTTCAAAAATCTTTTTACTAACATTGTGATGACTAAAGAGAAAGTTACTATTTTGGAGAAGTTTTTGCAGGACTAACCTTCTGATGCTAATGCTAATGCTCTTCAATTGGTTAAAACTCTATTGTGTAACTTACACAAATAAGAAGAAACTTATTGAAAGCTGAAAGCGGCTTCTAAGCACCTTATTTATGGGGATAATAACACTAAGTATTTTCATGCTTTGGTTAAAAGGAACATAGCTTGTAACTGGATTCATAAAACTATTTTTGATGATGGGGCTTACATTGAAGATGTTGGGAAGATTGTTTAGTCTGGTGTGCAATTTTTTAAAAATTTGTTTATTAACCATTTCACTCCTTCCCCTTTTGATAACTCTATTTTTATTCTTAGTCATATTAATTATGATGATAATTTGGCTCTTACTATTCCTCCTATAATGGAGGAAATTATGAAAATTTTGTTTTATTTGAATCTTTATTCTGTGTATGTCCCTAATGGTTACACAACTAAGTTCTTCCAAAAAGCTTGGGATATTGTGAGATTTTATCTTTCTAATGCTATCCTTGATTTTTTTGCAGGCAATCAGTTAACTAATTTCTTTTCTTCTTCCTCCGTTGTGCTTATTCCTAAGAAGAATGGGGCTACTTCTTGGAATGATTTTAGACCTATCAATATGTGTACTTTTTTTAGTAAAGTTATTTCTAAATTGATTGTGAATCACTTGGCTCTTTTGCTCCCGAAAATTATTGCCCCGAATCAAACTGCTTTTGTCAAAGGTTGTTCTATATTAGATTACATTTTACGTACTCAAGAAATTTTGAATGATTTGGATGTTAAGGTGCCTAGTGGAACATTATTTTCTAATTGGATATTGCCAAAGCTTGTGATAATATCTATTGGGATTTCCTTTATACATTTTGTAATTATTTTGTTTTAATTCTGGTTTTGTTAATCTAATTAAACAAGTGATTGAAAATTATTTTTTTTCTATCATCATCAATGGAAAAATTCATGGTTTCTTTAAGTTCTCTCATGGGTTGAGATATGGTGATCTTATCTCGCCGACACTTTTAATTATTTCCATGGAGTATTTTTTTAGAGGTCTTATCAACTGTATGAGAATTTTCCTAACAACTATTTTATAACTCTGGGTGGCTTCCTATTTCTCATTTATGTTTTTCTGATGATATTATTGTTTTTCCAAATGCATCGATTAATAGGGTTAACATTCTCATGAGGTTTATTAGCATCTTTGAAAAGTGTAGTGGTTTGTTTATCAATAAAAACAAGAGCTAATCTATTGTGTCTAATAAGGTCTCCAATAATTGCATTAATACTATTCAGTATAACATTGGTTTTGTTAAAGGGTCATTATCTATTTAGTACTTAGGGGTCTCTCTCTATAAGAGTAGAAAAAAAGAATTTTTGTTTGATGATCTTATTACTTCTATGCAAAAGAAGCTCCTCTCTTGAGATTCTAATTTTCTTAGTTATGGTGGTAGATTAACTCTTATTAAAGTGTCTTATGCTCTTTACCTATTTCTTCTTTCCAAGCTTTGCAACCTACGCTTACTGTGTGTAGTAGAATTAAGAAATTAATCAATAAGTTCTTATAATGTGGTTCTAATGAGAATTCTAAAATTATTTTGTCCTCTTGGGCCAATTATTGTGGGGTTCTGAATGAAGGGTCTTTAGGTTGTAAGGATATGTTGGATTTATCTTATGATTTTTCCTTTAAATTGTGGATTAAATTTTTCTTTGGTCCAAATTTATGAATGATAAATATTATGTGGGTAAGAATCCTTCTATGTGCTACCACAAAGCTGGGGATTCCAAAGTGTGGAAAAGATTTTGTAACATCAAGTGGAGTGCTAAATACCATCTTAAATGGGGGTTGGGTAGAGCCAATATATTCTTCTAGAAAGACCAGTGGCTTGGAGGTTTGTCCATTGATTATTTTTTTAATCTCTGTTTCTACAGCCGCTACTAAAGTTGCCTCTTTTATCACCGATAACACTTGGGATTACATCAAACTCGCTGAAAATCTTTCAGGAAATATTATTTTCAAAATTCTTAATATACATATTAATAGTGATTGTGATGATACGCTTTCATATGATTTGTCTCATAATGTTAAGTTTAACTTAATGGATGCTTGGCATACGTTTAGGGTTAGAAAAGCTGTTAAGAAGGTTTTTTGCTATTTTTGGCATAAAAGTATCCCGAAGACCATTTCAATTTTTATGTGGAGAATTTTACATAATTATATCCCTACCGATAACAATTTGAGTAAAAAGGTTTCATTATTACTTCTAAGTGTCAATGTTGCTTTTATGTGGAAAACATGCATCATGTGTTTGTCTCTGGTTGGATTGCTGTATAAATTTGGTGACACTTTCATGACATTTTCAAGTTAAACATTTTCAAATTGAATATGACTTTTAAAACTCTACTTGATGCTTGGATCATCAATTCTAAAGGGCATAGTAGAAATATTATTCCTTCCTTGACTTTGTGGTGCCTGTGGTTTTTTAGAAATAATGCTAGGTTTAATAACTCTCACATGGATGCCTATCATATTATTAAGAATATTAAGGACAAACTTTTTAAAATGTTTAATGCTAAGCTTCTGTTCTCATAGAATTTTAAGAATTATTCTTTTTCTTCCCATCACTTTGATATTACTATGTAGATGAGTTCTTACATGTAGGAACCTATTTTGGTGTATTAGAGAAAACCCAAGCATAATACTTTTAAGCTTAATGTGGATGGTTCTATTAAATCTGATGTGTTTTGGTGTGGCTATATCCTTAGGGATGATAAGGGTAATATGGTTATGGCATTTGCTGGCCCTTTGGAGAAGTGCTCTATGGTTTGTGCTGAGCTTTATGCCATTCTCAACGACATTAGAGTATGTTTCTCTCTTGATATTACCAATATTTGGATCGAAGTGGATGCCACATCCACTATTCATTTTCATATGCATCAGTAGAATAATGTTTGTAATCCGGAGGTTTTATATTTTATTATAGAAATTAATCAATTGTTGATGTTTGTTAACTTCTCCATATCTCATGTCCATAGGGAAGGTAACGTGTGCGACAACTGGTTGGCAAATTTGGGTTGCACATTAGATAGTCTTACTTATTTTTCCAATTCTAATCTTCCTTTGATTATTAAAGGCATGATTAAGCTAGGTAAAGTGGTATAGCAATATATAAGAAAATTGTTTCTTGTTGCGGTTTCATTGTTTTCTAGTTTTGGGTGTTTTTGTCTTCATGATTTCTGGTTCAGTGGTTCTGTTGGTGATGGATTTATTTTGGTTTTTTTCTTTGTTTCAATACAACAATGCTATGTGTGTTGTATTTATGGGCTTGACCTGTGATTGCACCCTTTTGTATACTAACGGTTTACCTATTTATTGCTCTCCTACCTTGATGAGGTGTCATGTGACTTGGCATTGGCTATGCTTTATGGCTGTCGGTAACTATGAGAGCAATGTTGGGGATTGGGGCAATTTTCATTCTCCCTGTTTTGGTGTTGTGTTGGTTTTGTCTTGTAGCTGGGTTGCTTGGGTTCCGAAAGTTGACAATTGTTATTACTTAGGGGTTTTCTTTATATGTGCATTCTAATTTTAGAGGTTGTTTAATTCATTTGGCTCAATTGGGGGGTTTGCTGGTGGCATCTGTGGCCTTCGATCTATTGGTTTTGCTAGGTTGGTACTCCTAGGAGTTTTTCTATCTATGTTCTACATGTTATTTGCCTTTATTCTAAGTACCTCTTTATTTTAGATTAGTTCCGAGTTCTCGGTTGTGGCTGATTGGTTATGGTGGTAAGATCGAGCGATATTTGGGTTACTCAAATAATGGCTATTTTATTTGGAACTTCCTGAGCTCTCATAACATGTTTCTTTGCTTGGTTTTTTTTGTTGTTAGATCATTTATTTCAGGTCTTATGCTAACTGGTTCCTATGGTATTATTTATTTTGTAATGGCTATTTTATTTGGAGGCTTGTGGTCATTTTGTGCACATTTTTTCTATGCACAATCGGGCCTCCCAGCTGCTGTTGTTCCTTGCCCTGGATGGATCATAATTTCTATATTACCTACTTCTATTTTAATCACTTATTTAGATTGGTTTATGTTGTTTACATTTTGCTTGACACTCTGCTCAGTCTCAATACTATTTAATATAATGTCAAACATTATAACCTTTTTCTTATCAATAGAATGTTCTACTTTATCAGTAATATTTCTTTTTGTGCTAATTCTATTTGGGTTTTATTAATTTTTTTTCTTGAGTGTCCCTGTAGGCCTTTTTATAGGTTTTTGGAGACTAGTGCTCGTTTTGTGCATGGTCCTCTTTTGATTGGAAAGACTGAGCTAAATGTTGTTTCTTGTTCCTTTTCAATTTCGGTTCTTAGAATATTACTAGGTAATTTTGTACTCGTGCTTAGTGGGGATCACCCGCTCTTAGTTTTTTTTTCTTTTGTAGTTCTTTTGAGCAGTAGCAAACTAGCAATCCCCTTAAGGACTTGTAACCCTTTTTTAATATTAACGTGTAGTCCCCTTCTGTGGGTTTTAACAAAAATAAAAGATCTTTAATAAAAAATAATAAAAAATATCTTTAATAAATAATAATAATAATAATAATAACAATAATAATAATAAAGATATTTAATAGAAATAGTATTAAAATCACCACCAACAAGCCAAGGCAAGTTACAAATACTATATAAGTTAGTGACTTGCTCCCATAAAACTTTTCTAGTACTACTAGAAGAGGCAATATACACAAAGGAAGCACAACAATTTAAATTTAAAAATTCATTATTACAATGCAAATCTTGAGTAAATCTCCAATAGCATCAATCTGAAAAGGATCCTTCCAAAAATTCCATACCTAATTGGAATAATTCATAACTGAATACCCAACAATCTAGCAGTACTGAGTAAATTAGCAGAAGTAATAAGAGGTTCAAATAAAACAAGAATAGAAATATTGTGAATACAACATAAATTCTTAACCCTCAACCTAGAGGAGGGGCATCCAATGCCCGAACATTCCAAATGATATATTTAAACATAAGAAAGAGGCTAGTGATTAATTTGTGAATGGGTGGTCTTTGGGTGGTCTTTGGTGATTGTAAAATAATGTTCTTTATTTTCCTACCCTTCCTATTTTGAAACATAGTATAACTAGTGTCATTATCACCTTTGGAGAAACATTTAGCCACAATATCCATATCCTCTGTATCAGCAAAGGCATTACTATAATGATGAGAGTTTGTAGAATGCTTACTATAATTGTGCAGGCTCGCCTGCCTTACTTCCTGAGGCAATTCTCCATCCTCGAAGTTATAACCTTCTTCCACAATTTCCTTACTACCCATGTTTATTTAAGTATTATCTAATTTTCCTTCCTAAAAAATGAGTTGTTTTTCATCTTGATCATTCACAACAGGTTTAGAGTACAAAGTATTAGCATAATTATTATTGATCATCATAAAGTTCATATCACACAACTTTTTATTAATAAAATAAGGACTAAGAGGAGATGATGAAACACTATTTTGATTAGTAGTAATAGCCAACATTTTCTCATCCACATTTTAAAAAACACTAGCTGAAGAAGAATTGGAGTTATTTATGACTCCCTCAAAAATAATAGGATCCTCAACAATGGTAGAGGGCGATTCATTGTTAATGATGTAATTATGTATTGGGTCCTCAGTATTGTCCAAATATTTTGCCAAAGTTTCCTCAACCAATCCTTGAGATAGAATCTCTTTATCATGAGATGCCAAGGGAACTAAAATAGTATTTCCTTGTGATTGTTCGGAATACTCCTTACAAAGGTGAGGGTGTAATCTGTAACATTCATTTAAGCCATGACCATGCATTTTACAGTGAGAATAGATAATTTGCAGAATTTAAAAATCAACTTTTTGGAAATAGAAATTTAATTCTAACCCAAGCTAGATTTCACAAGGATGTTTCTTAAAAATATCCAACTCAACTAAAACATGAGCCACCGATGGATGGGAGATCGAAGCAGTAGCCTGGTCTATCTGCAGAGGCCTACTAAAAATTGAAGCAAGACCAAATAAAATTTGTAATTAAAGAAATGAAGTCTCAGATTCATGAAGTAAATCCACATAGGAGCTATAGAGGACTCCTCACGAACATCAAAATCTGGAGTCCATTTGAGTAACCGCATATGGCAAGCTTGAATATAATAAGGTCTCCTAGAAAAAATGTGACGATAATCAAAATCATTAGAGAGTTGAATCTCATTGTATCTATGATCCAGTAAACCAATGTGAAATAACTAAAAAGCTTCATATTAGTGAAAAATTTGCATATGCATCCACATTTGGTCGACATAAGATAAACTTTCCAACCAAAGTTAACGTAAAAGGTGCAGCTAGTGAGAAACCATGGAATCATCAAACATCATAGCAAGGCAACATTTAAAAAAGGTTTGAACAAAATGTAGTTTAGAAGCTGAAGAAGATGAACCAGCCAAAACATCTTTAAAAGAACGAGACTTGTCATCAGCAAATGAAGAAGAGGAGGGGATCGATGACGGCGGCATCATCATCGTTCAAAGCCACAAAAATCAAAATTACAATCAAAACGAAACACAAAATAGAACGATAAAACAAGAAGGAAGTAAAACAAAGAAAAATGAGCAGCAAAACCATGGCATAAGGAGCAAAAATTGAGATCGAAAGAAGAAACCCTATATCGTCAAAGGGTCTCCAGAGAGCACAAGAGCGAAGGTGGGTTGGAATTAGTTTTCATGTACCAATATGTGTCCTTCATTTTTATTATTTATTATTTTGCTCATTTAGGTTTTAACAAACCCTATTAATTAATCACTTCAATGCTTGAATCACTTAATCAACAAGTCCTAAGCTTTCAAATTAATGCTTGTTGACCTCATGTTGATATGAGGACCTAAATAAAAATTTTAGTCAAGTTATTTAAAATCCATAAATTCCATTTAAAACCTTATATCCACCTTACCATTGTGCTTTGGTATAGTGCTCAATCAATAAACATTAAATCAATCAATTAAAAACTTTAAATCATTCAATCATTTGACAATCACCCAATAATTATCAATTGTTCAATACTTAAATCATTCAATCATTAATATTTATTCAATAATTATCAAGGGCTTAATCTTCTGAATTCTCTAGTCAAATACATAAACTCTTCAATTTTCATTCAAGTAAAAGCATTCAATCATATAATCACTTTAAATTCATTAATAATTTAATAAATATTCAATCATCAATCAATTCGTATGTCCTTCCTTGAGTATAAGTCAAGTGCTCAAAATTTAGTTCAAATTCCAAACCTTAAAGCACTTTGGAATTTTCTACTTTTTAAGGGAATTTTTAATAGGATCAAAACTCTTTGGAAAGCTAGAATTTTTTTAATCATTCATATTTTAATTAGGAATTTTCCTAGAGCTTACTTGATCATTTTGGAGACATCTAAGTCTTTCTAAACTGTAGGAATTGAAGCTACCATCCATCATAAAAAACCATCAATTGTTTTGTATCCCTTGCCAATAAGAAGGTATTTTGATTCAAACAAACTTGCAAACACTCCAAAGTCATCTAAACTTGTTCACAGTCATCCTTGCAAATTTTTAAACCCAAATGGATCAATGGTTTACCTTAATTGACCTAGGTTGACCTAATTTGACCAATGAAACCCATTTAACCCAAAATTCTTCTTATATAGGAATCATAATGAAAAACACAAATAATGTCTTAAGTTTTTCCCTTAGGAATTTGAAAATCATTCGTGGTCATTCATACACCCAATTGATCCCTTGAATGACCTAAGTCGACCATCTTTGGTCACTTTGACTATTTAAGGTACATTTGAACCCTATACTCTAAACCCTAAAATGGATCTTCATAGAACCATGACCAAGTCTCTTACTTGGAATATTCTTGGATGAACATTTTGTTGTGCACTTGCATCATTCCAACTTTATATAACTCTAGATTCTATTAAGCCTACAACCACTTCTCTTATAAACCTTTAAGATATTCTAAAACATGTTTAGAATTCTATTCTAAAGTGATTTCATTATTTATTACAATGTGCAATGAAGGCTATTGTACCTCTAAAGAGTGAACAATCTCTATTCCAAAGACTAAAGCTAAGGGTATAGATTGAGTTAGAGTTCTATATGTGGTTTGTTATACCCACAATACTTCTCCAAACATTTCATACCATTGATACTTATTATCCTATAGTTTATTTAATCTTTGCACCAAAGTTTTATTGAAGGCCTTAGCTAATCTATTTTCTCAAGGGAAATAAATAATTAATTATCTGTAATCTATTTACAACATCTAGCACAATCATTTATATTATTGCTTCTAGATAATGGATCATTATAAGATATGATTGAACAAGGAGCCCTAAATTGATATATGATATGGTCTTTAAATAAATTGATATATGAGCTTTAACCTCTCTTAATTGAACTTCTTTTTCCCATTTTGAGAAGTAGTATGTTGTTGTTAATGTGAATATGTGATCTTTAGAGGATGATGGGTAAATTAGATAGATGGTATTTATACCCTAGATTTTAAATGGCATTTATAAGATTATTCAATGAAGAAATTTTTATGGTTGGTGAAGAACCACACAATGAACCTAACATTGATGTTAATGACGTGTAATATTCATACAATAATAAATCATTTA
The DNA here is from genome assembly GCF_001605985.2 of Dendrobium catenatum. Taxonomy (NCBI): domain Eukaryota; kingdom Viridiplantae; phylum Streptophyta; class Magnoliopsida; order Asparagales; family Orchidaceae; genus Dendrobium; species Dendrobium catenatum. The sequence continues at coordinate 1,177,399 of NW_021593325.1, forward strand.
TAGCTTGTAATATCCCATCCTTTTAATCTTCATTTTATTTTAGGGCCAGATTGGTGAGCACCATAGAACCCAATGTGTGCTTCGTTTTTTAAAATTGGAACTTCTGGTTTACTTAGATAAAGTAACTACATCTTATCAAAAGATCTTTTTTATAGAGTTATGTTGAGTGAGCTCTATGAATATGATCTTCTTTTAATGTAGTTCGCAACTTATTTATGAGAAAGGAGCTTGCTCTTTGGAAAGTATTTTGTGAATGGTATTTTACTACCAACCATTTCATCCTTTAGTGATTTTTTTATTTGTCTACTAAAAGTGAGTCTTCCTTTTGGTAACATAATTTCTTAAAAAGCTTTGCTAAAGGAATCTGTAGTGGAATCGTATCCATATGGAATCTACTATAAATTCACATTCAAAACTTGCTCAAGTAGCTTCATTATATATTGATGACATGGAATAAAATTCTCTTTTAGTACTTTATAGATTATGGCAACCTAATTAATGATAAGCTATAAGTCTCCAAAGATTTTTTTTTTAATTTTTTTAATATCATATAATATGGTTTACTCTAAATCAATTATCAGTTCCTTGTACTCAGCATCATTATTTGTACAAGGTTCCATTAAATAGTAGAATTAATACGGCAAGCCTCTAGAGTGATAAATATTATATTAATTCTAGCTCTCCCTAGGGAAGTATCTTATGATCCTTATCTCTTCAAAAGATGTAGCACCATCAAAGTAAAACTCCATTGTAGATTTTTCATTTACTTCTAAATTAGGATCTTATCATCTAGTTCTTTTTCATTTATTGTATAGTCATCTAGAATTGGATGTGCTGCAAGAAAATCTATCGAGGTTTATCACTTCTTAACATGATGGAATGAATATAATGCCAAACTATAGCAGAATCATTTACCATCAAGATAATCTTTATGGTTATTTCAAATGAGTCATTAGATTCTATAGTTGATTTGCTATGGATATAAATTTTATTTTACGTGACAACATATAATATCTAATTTTTTTAGTAGCAAAGATGAAGACCAATTAATATTTCTCAAATGGATGGTAATTTTTTCAGTTGGAAGAAACCATGTAGTAAGGTAGTATAGTGCAGTCTCTTTACCTTCCTCATAAAATTGAGCAGATAAGGCATCAAGAGATTTGCTTATAGCTATTGTATATAAAACTAAAGGCTTCCTCAAAATAGAAGAATAAAGGTTAAGGATTCATTAGGTATAGTTTAATGTTGATAAAATCCTTCTTATATTTATCATTCCACAGGAAATGAACATCTTTTCTTTACAAAGCTACAAATATCTAACATCTTTTACATAAGTTGGTTAAAAATCTTCTTAGATATGCCATCCAATCTTGGAAGGAACTCAATTGAGTAAGTCTTTAGGGGTTAACATTTCTAAATTTGATTAATTTTACTAGGAGCTATCATGATTATGTGGTGTCAAACTATAAAACTTAGAAACTTCCTGAAGTGTCTGAAGGAACACTTCAGTGGGTTCGTCTTAAATTATATTATCTAAGTGTTTGAAAAAAGAATTCACAAATCATTTAAATGATTTTACATTTTGTGAACTTTAATGTCTAGATTAACAACATAACATTTCACTTGTTAGTGAATAAGTTTGTCAAAGATCCTCATCATTTCATAATAGTACGTTACTCAAGAATTCCTTAATTCGAAGAGTATAATCTTATTATTGTAGAATCCGCCCAGTGTTTTGAATATTATATACTTTTTATATTTATGAGCCATTTTAAGTTGATTATAATCGAATGATCTATCCATAATAGAGAATATTGCATGCAAGGAAGCAATATTTATCATCTGTTATAGTATAAGAATTTGAAGGTCTTTTTTAGGATGGTTTTATTTAGATGTCTGAAGTCGTTACAGACATGAATTGACTGCTCTTCCTTTTTTACTAGACTAATTATGGCTAACTAGGTTGAATATTTCACTTCCTTGATGAGACCAACTTCTATAAGTTTCATAACTTCAGTGATGATTTGTTGTTTGATTTCAAGTCGCATGTACTGAGTACTTTTTTTTTGGAACCATATCGACTTGAATTTCTACTTTATAAATTACTATCTATAGAGATAATCAGATCCTTTCTTCGTGACTATAAGGGAAACTCGATAATTTTAATTAATTGATCTTCATTTAATAAGGAGCTTATAAAGATCGAATGAGGGTCTTCTTAAGTGCCCAAGTTATTTTTATTTTAATTTATATATTATAGATTTAATCTCCTCTTCAAGTATGGGGATGCATTCCAATCTTAAGAGTCATCTAGATCATCTAAAACTTCTAAAAAAAATTTATTAAAAGATTTATCAATATTTGTAAGGAAACTATCAAAAGGAAGTTTTATTCTTTCATCCAAATTGAATCATCAAGGATTACCTCGATGTTTACATTTTTTGCTAGTAAAGGGATATAAACATATTTATTTTTCAATTTAGATTCAAAGCAGGAATGGCGATAACTACCAACCCAGCTATATCATTTTGAGATAATTGGGTTAGAGTCACATTATTTACATACTTCTTTGATCTTTCTAGGGAAAATTTTCAATATTATACTTTTCAATGATTTGGACTCTATCCTCATTATTGTCTTCTTTAATAGAAATTTTAAATTTTGGCAATGTTAAAGTATTTGGGTAATCTACAACTTGTTCATTTTTCTCAAACATATATAGTTCATTATCTAAACTAGATTTTAAATCATTACATATTATAGGAATTTTACTTTTCTTTAATTTTACTTTTCTTTAATTTTACTATTCTCATTTTTACATCCTTAATCTCTCCCTATAGCCTGTTGAGGTATTCCACCACCCCTGTATACAATAGTGGCAAAACCAATTAACATTTTGTTTAAGATTGAATTTATTTTCTTTTTTCTTTATTATTATTATTATTATTATTATTTTAATTTTGCTTTTTATACTTCATTTTTTCTATAACTGATTAAAAGTTTATTGAGAAAACTTTCTACTTTTTTAGCGGATAAAATGTAGAATCTTTGTACCTACTTTATGAATTTAAAATGGACAAAAATCTCCCTTAATATAGTGTTCAAACTATCATGATAGTATTTAATACACTTATGTAGAGAGGATGGAAATATTATGCATTTATAAATCCATGGTCTACCAAAGAGTGTATTAAAAGAAATATTAGAACTATTTTTTAGCCTCAACTCTAAGTCATCTATATCAAATAGAAAGGATATTGAACCCATAGCCCTTTCACCTTTTCATTGAAATCTTCTAACATCATTTTATTAATACTAAGTTTGTGAGTATTTACCTTTAAGTTGGCGAGATTTCTTAGAGCCATTATGTTTGGCTGAAGCACCTAGATTAACATGGACACGAGACAACATAAAATTTTCCACATTTATTGAAATATATAATGGGTGATTGTGATATGTGGTCCTAAAAACATGTATTTATTTATGAAACTTGCTCTTGGAACCTTTTTAAAATATTAAGCATCTTTAGACTGCATTGATGCAAGTTATGCCATATAGATATATGGGTTGAATAAAGCTTTGTCTAAAGCCTCCACCATTTCTTTGGAAAGGACTAGATAAATTATAAATCTAGACTCTAGTGCTCTGATTTTGATGATAACAAACATTATTTGATTCCTTACTATGCTATCTCCTGTTATATGTTATTATTACATATATGCTTTTTCCTATACACTAACATTTCAGGTCCACCGTACACTTGCAAGTTTATCTGCTCAAGATTGGGTAGACTAGAGTTAAATATGTCATGAAAAGTTTGTATTTTTATTTATTATGTATTTTTACCTTTCTTGAGTCAGATCATATATTTGATGGATGCTAAGCTTGTCAACCATGCACACACACAACTCAAGGGAGTGCGTTAGTGATAATATAAGTTGGATTTTATTAACTAATCATATTGTATGATCCATATCATACAATATAATTAATTAATCAAAAAATAATTGAAACATCTAATTGTGATAATTAATGCAATATGAACTAATCATAACGTACGATATATATCATACAAGATGATCCGTTGAAAATTAGGAACCCATTCAGAAATCACAATTTAGGCAATATTTTTAAATTAAAATTTGGTACTCATCTTACTGAACGATAGGTATCATACAAAAAAATGTAATTAAATCTTACCTAAATTAATCCAAAGATTAGGGAGCAAATTTGGATTAATTGATCTAGTCAAATTGTATAGGATAATTTGACCAATCATATTGTATGACCTAGTTCCTATATGGGATGATAATTAAATTATTGCCAATCATACAGGACGATTATCCAAGTCTTTTAAACTAATTGTACTGGATGATCAATTCAATTCCTTGAATTGATCATACAGTACCTAGATCTTTGTACAATACTAATAGAAGTACTTTTAATTAATCTTATTGGATTATCCATGATCATACTAGATGATTTGTGTTGCCTGAATTAAATATATGGCTTTTTATGAGGCCTTGTATTTAATCTCTCTCATTAACTTATTTTTAAGTCTTTGAAAGCTCAATATTCTAGAGAGGGAGCTTTGAGAAAAAGATATATACAAGCTTTGGGAAGAAGGGGGAGAGCTTATGTGTGAGGGAGAAGTAGTGTGAGGGATTCACACGATTGCTCCAAGAAAGTGTCTTTCATAGTTCAACCAAGTATCTTTTTAGGTTTCTTGGGTGGCTTCCAGAATAAATTCTTCAGCAAAAGGATGTGGTTCTTTTCCATTACCAGGAGGGTAATAAAGGAGTACAAGGTTCTCTGCCTTCTACAGGAGGGAGAAAAAGATTGAAGGTTCCCTGTTTTTGCTTGGAGGGTGATAAAGCTTTTAACTCTCCATCGCACTGGGTTTGGTGGAAGTGATTTTTCTAAGGGCTTCTACACCTAGCTATGGGGGCAAAAGGAAAGTCACTTCAGTGATAGTACAACACACGGAGGACTATAAGGTGTTGACATAGGTCATTATTTCACCGAACTACTAAAAATATGTGGTATGTTCATTATGATTTCTATTTTTTGCATTTTACTTTTTGCATTTTAATTCCATTATAACAGCTTGGTGAAAATAGTACTCAATACTTTGTTCTATTTTTTAGAATTTTATCATTGTTGCTTAGTTGTTTTGGTAAATTTGTTCGCATCCACACTAAGTGAAAATTGCTGCAAGTTTTTTCAAATATTGAAAAATTCAAAAAAAAAAAAATCTTTATTTTTTAAATTAAGCAACTACTTATATTGACCAATTCACGCCCCTCTTGTTGTGCCTAGGGACAAATTCTCTTAGGCTTACCATCCTTATCAAACTTTCAAGAGCACCATAAATACTTAGTTTCACATGCATTTTTTGAGATGAACTATGACATTATCATCTACTTTAAGAACTTATAAATTAGCTTCATCTTGATTTGGTTAAGGTTGTGTTGAGGTTTATTCATTGTTAGTGACTTATTTTCCTTTATCAACTACAAATGCATGTAGTTGTAGAACTTTACCACTGTGAAACTTTATTGAAACTATCTCTTCCAAGGGAAGAGGCCACAAGCTCTCTTATTTTTTTATCAATGGTTATCTTTATATTTTTTTCTAGAAAAAGATAAGAATTAGACATCTCAATTTCCATATTAATAAATCAACCTGAACATCGATAATAGTGGAATCCATAACATATAATAATTGATAAGAATCTTTAAGTTCATTTATATTTATTATAGTTTCTTGAGAAATTTTTACTACTAAGATGTTTAAATAGTTTGTTGATTGGCCATTAGATATATGCATGATATACATAGACTCTTTCTTTATTATCTTCTTCATCTCAGGTGACATAAAATAGAAGAAATATAGAGTGAGCAGCCCAAGTGATTTTGATACTACATCAACAAAAATTATAAATTAATTATGTATACATTTTCTTTTACTTTTATTCTCCACCTTTGTTATTGTGGAAGATTTGCTCACTTGAATCTTCTTTGGCTCTTAAGTTATAGTTATATTTTGAATACTTTTTTAGGAGCTATAACAAAAACCTAAATGGGACTCTATGTTTCTAGACATACCTTAGTAGATGAATATTACAATTTTTTAAAGTATTTTTTAAATGAGTAGGATATAATGACATCCCAACCATTATCTTGCTTTAACAATAAAAAGGGTTATGAAGGCTCACCAATGACACATTTTGCAAATTCCTAGATTGAATCTGCAAAAGATTATTTGCGAATCACTACTACCCAATTTTAATGTCCTTCACAAGCCATTCCTTGAAGGTTATACAATTCTCAAGTTTATGAACTAATATTTTGTGACATGGATAATATTTGGGTTAGCCTACTATTCCATCTTATTTTAACTACTTAAGATAAAGAAGTTTGAACAAAAATATTCTCAAGAGATTCTTATAAATTCTTTTTATGGCTTCTAAAAGTTCAAGGGAGGATTTTAAACCTTTTTTTTTTTAAGGAGAAACCCACAAAGGGGCCTATGCGTTAATTAAGTAAATAAAATACAAAGTCCTTAAGGGGATCTTAAGCTCACTACTGCTCAAAGAGCTACAAAAATAAAGAAAAAAGAAACCTACGGGTTTGAGTTCACCGCTATAAATCAGTAAAAAAAAACCCTAAGAACATGCTACGGTGCTTAAGAAAAAGCACCTAAAAAAAGGGAGCTAACAAAAAACCATCAAAAAGCTCCCAACAAGAAGTCCCCCTTGAAACCTTACAGTCAATCACTCAAAAATAAACCTGCAAAAACAACTGATAGGCAAGAGAAGTAGAGCAGTATATATAGCATAAAAGGTTCTTAAACATAATATTAGGAAAGCCCCAAAGAGGATACAGCCGAATGAAGGGAGACCACCTCAAATCCAAAAGAGACCAAATACCATAAATGAGTTTCACCAAAAAGGGAAACATACTAGAGCTCCCAACATTAATAACTTACCATACATTTATAGAATCCAAAGAGCACAAATGATAATTCCAAATATTCCACCCGACTTGCAAAATGTTAGCATGCACCACAGCTAACAAAAAACCACCAACAAACCTATAATAAACCACACTTCAGCAAACACCCAGGAACAAAGACGGAGAAAAGCCACCCCATCACAAGCTTCAACATCAACACCCAGAACACCTGGGAGTCCATCAGAGAAAAATAGGCCACCAGCCAGTAAAATAAGAAATAGAAAAAGCCACCAGAAGAAATACATAAAAGATCGAATACAACAAAATAACCTAAAAAATTAAAAGCAACCCAACAGAGAGGAAATAAGAAAAAATAACAGCCAGAAACCCCTATAATATAAAAAAGTAGCAACTATCAGTAACACCCCAGCACACCAAACCAACCATAAACATCTAGTCCCCCACGTAGCAACGGCACACCAAAAACCTACACCAGATTAACCGTAACCCTCTTAGACACCATGTAATCCAAACGCATGAAATAAGCCACTCTATAGTAATACTCATACAGATCCCCAAAAATAAGAAACAGAAGCATATAAACCACAAGGCCACCCCAAACCAATAGAGGAGAACCCTATAGCAAGAAATCAAGCACATCAACAATACGAGAGAAACACGACAGAATAACTAGAGGGCCCCAGAGAAAAGAGGAGGCCCACAACCACCAGAATAGCAGGGAAACACAAAAATTAATGTTTAACATAAGTTAACCCAATTTGATCCAATCTAACCAGACCTTGAATCGGGACCGACAATTGAGGAAGAGAAAACTCAGTCATACTATCACAGTTACAACCCAAATTAGCGAAAGCCTGAGCATAAGCATTGCCCTCATCCAGAATGGTCGAATAAGAGCAGTTTAGGGAGACCAAAATCTCCCTAATATTTCTCTGAGTGTAGAAAAGGGAAGAAGAACAAGTGCTATCCGCCATATTAAGAAAAAAATTTAAATTAAAGTAAGGGATAACCTCCAAAATAATATTATTAAGATAAAGACTAGCAAAAAAATTTAAACCATGAAGCACAACAGTAAAGAGGGCACAATTCCTATCACCACCGTTAACATGGCAAGCAAAACCCAAAATAAAAGTGCCATTATGGTCTCTAATGAGGCCACCACCTCAAAAATTATTTCCCATATAAACACTAGCCACATTCAACTTAAAAGAGTTAGGAAGAGGCTTACACCAATTAATACACCTAGAAGACATTTGGGAATTAGCCACATCCAAGTTAATACCAAAAGCATTAAGAGTAAAAAGAAAGTTCTTAAAATTCTTAAACGAAAGTTAATTGACAGAAAAAAGAGTAGTAACCTTATCCTTAACTTTATGAATGATTCTTTGATGAATCATAACAACCCCATTGAAATGGGAATCATTTCTCTCAAACCAAAGGAACCAAAGAATCAGAGCAGGTATCACATTCCGAACATGACCTTTAGACCTCACCAACGAACCGTCAAGCAAGTCGTAAAAGAAATATTAGGATTATAACAGTTAAGGTGAAATAAGTCCTAAAAAAAATACTAAACCTTAACAACAATGGGTCCAGAAATAAAGATGTGATGCATATTGTCGACATGGAAACAACATTGGCATCTAGAGGGAAAGATAAATCCTCTTTTCCTCAACATCTCATTAGTAGGAATGAACTTGTGGAGGATTCTCCAAATAAAAATAGAAATCATAGAGGGAATGCTTTTGTGCCAAATCATTTTAAACAGCTTAGAAGGTTCACTTTTACTTCTAAAAGAGTGCCAAGAATCCTTAATTCTAAATAAACCTTCTTTAGTAAAAGTGTAAATAAAAACATCCGTAGAGTTGATATTAAGGGGAATCTTTAAAATAAGCTGAATAATAGAATCAGGAAGAACAAGAGAAAGCTTCTCCCAATCCCACCCATTAGAAGAAAAGAAAGAGTAAAATCCTTCACATTATCAATGGATATAGTGTTTAATAAAGAATCCATCGACTGACCATTAATCCAACGATCTTGACAAAAGAAAATATTGCCCTCCCCAAGACCCCAAACTAAAGAAGGCTCTACTTTCCATTTAACCAAACAAAGCCAGTGCCACACCTTAGAGTGGTCTTTAGAGAAATAGCACCTGGAAGGATGAATCCCCCCACAATACTTGACCATCATAAAATTGGCCCAAAGATTCACATTAGATCTAAAATTATACCACAGTTTAAAGGAAAATGCAGAAGCCAGATCAAACATAGTCTTACACCCAAGAGCCCCTTCTTGCAAAGTATCACAACAATTAGTCCAAGATGTCCAATGAATCTTAGAATTATTCCTAGTACCCTTCCAAAAAATTTATTAAAACTTCTATTTATTCTACCGGGCACCATCTTAGTAGGAAAAAGGGTTTGAAAACTATAAACCGGAATAAAAGAGAGAACACTTTTAATAAGAATAAGACGGCCACCAAAGCTTAAATAATTTGAATCCCACAAAGACAATCTATTCTGAACCACAAAAATTAAATCATCAAAAAGAAAGGACTTCTTTCGGCCCTTAAAGAGAGGAATACCTAGATATTTTAATAGTAAAGCATCTTGAGTAAAACCAGTAAGATTCTTTATATCCATAACCCAAGCAGAAGAAACATTTTTAGCAATGATAAAATAACACTTATGCTTATTAAAAGCTGAACCACTAACAGATTCGAACTGATCAAAAAAACTCAAAATTTTTACCTATCCTATTCTTCAAAGCATTTGAAAATGCAATGAAATTGTCAGCAAAGCATAAGTGAGAAATTTTAATGCCACCTAAAGTTCTAAAATAAAGACTAGGACATCTGTGAAAAAGATCCGTAAGGCCCCTAGAAAGCTAATCCGCAGCAATAATAAAGATCGCAGGAGAAATGGATCACCTTGCCTCAGGCCATGGGAGGCTTTAAAGGAACCATGACTCTTACCATTTACAATAATAGAAAAAAAGGACTTTCATTACAAGATTTGATAAGATAAATGAACTTATCATCAAAACCAAATAAGATTAAGATTTTATAAATAAAACACTAGTTAATATTATCATAGCCTTTAGCAATATCAAATTTAATAATCATATTACCACCTATAACCTTGACATCCAAGTCATGAAAAAATTCCTGAGCCAGCAAGATATTATCAACAATGGCACGACCTTTCACAAATCCCATTTGGAAGGGAGAAATAAGCTTAGGCAGAAACAAAGTTAGCCGTTTCATCAAGATTTTAGAAAGTAATTTATAAAAAAATAGTGCACAAACTAATGGGTCTAAAATCATTCCAAGAATTAACAACATTATTCTTGGGAATCAGGATAATAGAACTAAAAGAAAAAAACTTCAGAATAGGATAACTATTAAATAAATCAATAACAGTAGAAAAAATATGCCAAGATATCTAAAAAAACATAGTAGTGAATCCATCCGGACCAGCCATAGAATTTGCATTTATGTCAAATAAGATCTCTTTAATTTCATTAAGAAGAGGACACTTAGATAGGCCACAATTATCCTCTTGAGAGACTAAGTTAGGAATAAAAGACGGAGTATCAATAGTTGCAGGATTAAAGGACTTGTTAAGGTGATTTTGAAAGAAATTAATAGCAAGATTAGCAATCTCATTATTATTCTCAGTATAGAACCATCCTCCCAAGAAATTTTATGAATGCAGTTAATAACACCTTTATTATTAACCAAAGCATGAAAATATTTAGTGTTATTATCACCTTTCACCAAATATTTGACCACAGCCTTCTGCTTCCAAAAGATTTCTTCCTAAACTTGAAGCTTACAAAGATCCACTTTAGCCTCATTCAAAAGAATAAGATTAGGCTCAGAGGGGTCTAACTGATAAAGATCCTCGAAAGAGTTCAAGTAAAATATTAGAAAAAAGATTCTTAAAAATGTTATGATTCCACTAGTTTGAAACTTACTTTAACCTCTTCAGCTTAAGCTAGAGTCTAGTCATGCCAGAAATAGAATCATCTGGAAAAAGAGGAGCATGCCAATTATTTTGAAAAACATCAAAAAAAGTCTCATGTTGCAACCACCTGTTCTAAAATATAAATTGAGAAGGTAAACCCATAATATTATACTTAATTTTGGTAAAAAGAGGAGAGTGGTCAGAGAGGGTATGACTAAGGTGTTCTACCTTAGTAAAATTAAAAGAGTTAATCTACGCATTATTAAAAAGAACACTATCCAACCATTGCCACAAATGCCCATGACGCCAAGTAAAATTATTACCAGAAAAACCAATATCAATAAGATTGCAAGCCATAATCATATTATTAAAATCCTTCATCGACTGATATATAGGAAGAGAACCCCCTATGCGCTCAGACGGGTTTGTAATAGTGTTGAAATCACCACCAACCAACCAAGGAAGGTTGCAAACACTATGAAAGTTCATAATTTGATCCCACAAAATCCTTCTAGTATAATGAGAAGAAGTAGCATAAACAAAAGAAGCACATCATTGGAAATTGGAACTTTCAATATTGCAATGTAAAACTTGAGTGAAGTCTCCAATGATATCAATTCTAATAAAATCTTTCCAGAACACCCAAATTTTGTTGGCAACATTCGACTTAGCATGTTTAAAACCCAAGTATTTAGAAGTGCCCAATAATTTATCCACAAAAATAAGAGATTTGATCAAAACAAGAATAGAAACAATATGAATACGACATAAGTTTTTAACTATAAATTTTGAAGAGGGGCATCCAATACCCCGAACATTCCAAATGATGGCATTAAACATGAAAAACCAGATTAATGTGAAGTATGCAAACAGGTATTCCTAGGAGACTGTAAAAAGACATGTTTAGGTTTTCCACCTCTCTTACCACGACCCTTAGAGAAGCTCAAATCATGATCTTCTCTAGCATAACCTTTGGCCATAATATCCACTTCTGTGTTAGTAAAAGCATCGCAATGATAATGATCAGTTAAGAGCAAATCACTATTATTTAAATTACCTGAAGGCCCCATAGGAGGCCTCTCACCTTCCATATAGAAAACACCATTATCAATATTAGAAATTTTCCTCTCAATTCCTTCACCACAATCCTTATCACCTTTAGATTGCACAATAGTAAGGTTCCCTTGAAGGGATAAATCTTCCTTCTATAATAGAGGATCACTTGAAACAATATTAAGATCCGTAATAATATTAGGATCATTAACCTTGGAAGACGCAGTGTCCCCAACATCAAGAACAACTTCAAGATTACCTGTACTATCCATAGGCAAAGCATTCTGCCACATTTCTTGTTCTAAGGGAGAAGGATTCCTTTTAGAAGAACCATCATCCTAAATAACCATAGGAGAATAATTAGGAACTAAATTTTAGGAGAAATCATGATCATTATTAACCACCATAACATTCTCATTAATAGTAGGAACATTAGTAATCTTATCAGATTCAGGAACATAAATACAAAAAGAATTACTATCCCACCTTTGCTCAATAAAATTATCTTCCAGGTCCTTAGACAAAGGAGCCTCCACCACTTGATCAATATTATGGAACACAGTGTCCTTAGATCCAGATCCATTACCTGCCGCTTTTTGAACCAAATTCATGTCATCCCCTCCAAATTAACATTGGTTTTATAAGAAAATTTCTTCTTATAGAGGTTAGGATGTAAACAAAAACATTCATTAATCCCATGGCCATGCATCTTACAATGTGAGCAAAAAATAGATAAATTTCCAATCTCGACTTTTTGAAAATAGGCATTCAATTTTGATCCAAGCCATATTTCATGAGGATGCTTTTTCAAAATATCAATCTCAACTAACACCTGTTCCACAAAAGGTCTAGTTAAAGAGGCAGTAGATTGGTCAATTTGTAAAGGTCTACCAAACACAGAAGCAAGACCAAATAGGATATGCGTATTAAAAAAAATGTAAACGTAGGTTAGGAAAAGAAATCCACACAACAGCAATGGGAGAATCCTCCCTCACATCAAAATCCGGAGACCATTTGAGAAACCTCATTTGACATCCATGAATATAATATGACCGACATGAGAAAATGCGACTATAATACAAATCATTAGTAAGTTGTATAGAAATGTGAAGAGGATCCAACAAACCCACATTAAAAGACCCAGAAAGTTTAAGAGCCAGAAAAAAATTTGCAAATCACTTCAAGATTAGGGCGACGCATAACAAATTTTCCAATAAGAGTGAAGGTAAATGGCGTTGCAAGCTGAGACACAACAGAATCCTCAAACAATAGGTCAAGACAAACTTTATTGAATTACCCTAGGCACACTGAGAGAGAGGGGGTGGGGGTGGTGAGTTGGTTATTTAAAAATTCACTAATGAAACCTTTTAAATTATTCAAACTATTCACAAACACAAGTGGAAGATCTTAATAAAAATAGTGTAATTTTTCTCTTTATGATTTTCATAACAAAATTAAAAGACAAAATATTTTTATTTATTTTTCCAAAACAACTCAAACTAATGAAAGCTTGATAATCAAATCACATATTTGTAGAAAAAGTAAATGTGCGAGATATTAAAACATAGGAAAAATAAAATGTAAAAAGTACTGTAAAATAAGCACACTAAAATTTACAGTGGCTTAGTCAAAACTTCACCTTCTCTTAATCCTTGGAGTCCACCCCTCCAAATATTGTTCTAAAACTTTAGTGTATCTCCTTTATCACTATAATAAGAAAGAGAAACCCTTACATAATTTCTTCCACCAACATGGTATGGCAGAGTAACTTAATACTTTTCACCCTCTTTGTGAGGTACAAAACCTTAAAGATTTTCACCCTCCTTATAAAGGCAACGAACCTGGAATCATTTCTAACCCTCCTAGCGAAGGTAGAGAACTGAAATCCTTTTTTCCCTTCCAAGTGAAAGCAAAGAACCTTAAATCCTTTTCATCCTCCTAGTGAAGGTAGAGAACCTTAAATCACCTTCACCTTCCTAGGTGTGGCAGAGTATATGGGCCCTTTAACACCAAATGGGTCATGTTCCAAAAACTTCCCTCAAGACAAATCTTGATGGATGGAGGCACAAGTTTGCTAGAGCAACCATGTGAATCTCCCTCTCCTACTCTCTTGAATCCCAAAAGGATCTTCTCCCTCTCTCACAAACTTCACCCTTTCTTTCCCATGCTTTAGTCTCTCTCTTTAAGTTTTCTCTCAGAAGAATCAACCCAATGACTGCCAAAAGTCTCTTATAAACTCTAATAAGAAAGCTTAAATAAAGTGCTACAAAGAACTCTTAAAATTTAATTTATTTTTTATTATTTGTACAAGATAATTGTAGGATTATATAGTATGGTACCAATAATTTGACATGTTAGTAATGTATGATATAATGTTAGTATAGTACAATTAGTTCTAATCTGCACTATTTATATTGATTGCAAGTTAGTATAATATGACTAGTTAAGATCATATTGTATGAATGAATAGTAGTACAATAAGATTAGTTTAACCAAATTTCAATTAATCTACAACAAATCCTGGAATGTCTAAATATCGTCTTTGTCAATCTTACAGTGTGATCCAATTCATATAGTACAATAAAAAAATCAAACTTTAGTAAATTTGATGGATTAATCATTGGATTAAATTAGGTAACATTTTAAATATTATACATTATGATTAGGTTTGTAGAGTACGAATAGAACAAAATAAAAAATCATTTTTTTTTCTAATTTAAGCAATAGTAGGGGCTCTTAAAGTATCTAATCATCCTATGAAATTATGTGTTTGTACAATATGATAAATTTTATTTAATTTTAATTTTTTCTCACTTAATTAAATTTTTATTACCTAAATTATACAGTAAGATCTAGATCGTCCAGTATGATTCTAAAAAAAATAAAATTATTTAATTTTACTCACCCGTGTGTGTGCACATGTTTTCTAAGCTAACATACACCTTTATAAACATTCAATTCAAGAAATATAAATAAATAAATAAAAATTATAGACTCTTGCATAGATCAGACCTAAACTAGCCAATCCTGATAGTTGATTCTCTAATAATGCTTGGTGTTAGTACTCATAAAAAAGATATACAATAATAAAACATAAGAGAAGTTAAATACAATCCAATAATGTTTATTATCATCAAAACACATACTCAGCCTCCCAGTTGCAACAATCCCCCCCCGCGCCCCTCTTGATGATGGAAAACATTATTAGTTTAATTACAATATGATTTAATTTTACACCTAAGTTATTCCCCTTACTTTATGATCTCCTTTAAAAACTAGGGAGAAACATTTTTTTTTAATTTTATATTAGATTAACATGCACTAAACATCATCAGTTAAAAAAAAATACACAAACAAGGAGTAAAATTTTAATAAACTACCCTAAATGAAAATAAATGGCACAACCAATAGCATCCTACTATGCCTTTTGACATCACCAAAATGGAGATCAACGGGCTGACGCTAATATAAAATAGAACTACAAAGAAATTGAATTTTTGCACTTAACATGGAACAAAAAGAACAACACATTTCAAAGAAGGGAGAAATAACAAATAAAGCACAAGACATAGAAAAAAAAAACATAATCAAAGAAAAATAAATCAAAATATCATACAATGGAAAGAACCTACAAATAGAAATAAGATACATAATCATGCATAACACAAATAAAATATAAATAAAATAAATAAAATAAACACACAGAGAAATCTTAACTTATATATACTTGAATTTCTCTAGGCATGAATATTAATTACATAAAGTCTTGTCCTAAGTGTGCTAAAAGTGTAAAAAATGAAGGGTTTGGTAAAAATATCTCTCAATTCAAAGTCTAATGTTATCATTCCATAATTCTACAACTCACTTTAGCTTCAAGGTCTCTATGTATCATATAGTTTTTAAATATTTTATTTTTCTCCAAAATAAAAATGTTATACTTTTCACATGATCCACTATTTTTCCAAAAATTTAGCATAAGTGCAATCATGAAAAAATTAATAAGTTAAATTCTATCTTCCTAGACTTATGCATTTATAGGTCCAAATCCATCTACATGAAGTATCTCTAAGTGAACTTGGTGGTCACTACTTTTTTATTTGAAAAAGTAGAATCAATATTCTTTCATACTTATCAAGCATAAAAAAGGTGTTCTTTCAAGGTTTCTAACTTATGAATGTTTATAACTAAGCATTACTCGATGATTCTCTTAAGTGTCCTCATGCTTGTATGGTTATTTTTAGAATAATGATCATCACTTCATCCAAAGAATTTTTGATATAATAACCACCTCTTCATCAATAAATCATTTTCAAAATAACATTCATTCACAAAAATCTCATTCAAGCACTATAGTGCTCACATATTAGAGCACCAAAGTAGAGAAGTTGCTAATGTGATGAGTAACACCAACTAAGCCAAAATATTTACCATTTTGATAAATAACTAGGATAGGTCAGCCAACATTACAATGAAGCCAATAATATAACGATGAGGTACTAGTTTATTTTATACCCTTGAGGTGCAATCTTATTGAGCATCGTAGTGCTTGAACCCATCTCTATACTTACAACAAATAGTTTTTTTAATTCTATTATTTGCAGAGTTCTATAATTTAAGTTAAATTTTATAATTTTAAGTGTGTTTTTTTAGTGTCCCCTAAGAGAAATGTCTAAAAAACTTTGGGTAGAGAGAGAAACTCTTTGATTTCTAGAGAGATAAAAAAGAAATCTTTTCAAAATCCTATTTCGCGCTTTAGATGGCGGCGGATGGTCGCTGGCCGTCTTCAATGGCTGGTGGTCATTTTGAGAGCCGACGTGCAATTTTGACTCCACTATTATCATCATGAGCTAACTTGGTTTCATCCCCTCCAGCATTCGGTGATGATCTGATAGCTAATGTGCAGGATGGAAAGGTTCATTTCTTGTCAAACAAACCTTTAGTAATCAATGAAAGTGGTCTTCTTAAATAAAAAAAATCCTATGAAATAATTGGTAAAGGCAAAAGTGTTTTGATTAAGAAACCTATGTGCTTTCAAATTCCTGGATCTCCTCCTCTGTCCAGAGAGATTTCCAAAGTTGGTGATGTGGAAGCGTCATCATCTAAATTGAATTCAAATCCAACTATTTCTAGGTTGGAATTGGAGAATATTGTTGAAACCTATAAGTTAATTCTTGATTCTGAAGATTGTAGTATAGAGAAATCTTCTAAGATGGAAGCATCTACTAAGGAGATGGGGGTAATGGAAGTAAAGTTATTCAAAAAGGATTTCAAAATTCTTATATGAACAAAGTTCGATTATTTGAGGAAGGAGATCTTGCTAGATCTGTAGAAGAAAATGCTCAACCTATTATTCCTTTGAAGCCTTCCAGTAATGTTTTACAAAATGCTTGGACAAAAAAGAATAATATTAATGTGTCAAAACTGGACTTTGGAAAAGAATTTGTAGGAGAAGATGTTGTGGTAAAGCTAAATACTATAGAAGAAATGGAGAATTCTAGCAGGCTTTGGAGAGCTCTGGCTATAAAGTATTTGGGGAAAATATTCCATTTCAAATGGTTAGTATGTAGCTAAGGAGACAATGGTCTCAATTTGGCAAATTTCATTTAACAATGCTTGGTTCGGGATGGGTGATTTGTGCATTTGAAGATCAAGAGGCATTGGATTATGTTTTCTCGAATGGTCCCTAGTATGTGAAGGAAAACATAATTGGTTTGGATAGATGGTCACCATCATTTTCCCCATTATCATTGAAATGTCTTTCCGCTCCAATGCTGAGATGAAATCAACATTTGTAGAATTGCTTCAATGGTTGGTGAAGCGTACATGATCGATGGGAATATGTTCCAATGGAGCAGAAGGGAATTTGCTAGAATTTGTTTGCATAAACTTGTATGGCAAGCTACCATTGGGAGTTTGGGTTGAAGGTATTTCTAGATTTTTTTTTTTTCAAAAAAATGAGTATGAGAAGATCCCAAATTTTTTGCTATAGTTGTGCAAAAATTGGACATTTGAAAAATCAATGCTTGGAGAAGGTTGTGAATGATAATCATACAGAAAGAAGTAGTGAGGCTTTGGCTAAAAAAGAATGTCCAATTCAAGGAAAAAATTCTGTTAAAGAGGTGGATACTTGTGATGTTGAATATGATCCATGGATACATGTCAATTTCAGAAGGAAGAAACAAAAAATTTAGGTTCAAAAGAACAATGTTCAAAATAACAATAATGATGGTTTGGGTATATCCAAATTTCAGAACAAAAATACCATGATGTATAAAAAAGTAGAGAAAATTGTTGATGAAGACAATGGGAAAAAAGCTTTGGAAGTAAATGAAGTTACTTCGGTTGTGGAAAATAGCTTGGAAATTCTTGAAGACATTCTAGATCCAGTTTTTTAGTGGGTTGAAGATAAAGGAAACCTTGGTATGGGCTCTCATTTACCTATTATTTCAATTGATGATAACAAATTTAAACTATTAGGTATTTAAGTGGAGGAAGGAGAGATTGTTATTCATGTTAAAGGTGATAATCCTAAGGGAAATGATGACAATATCTTAATGGAGAATAGTAATATGCTTGTGGAATGTGAAACTAGAAATGAAGTGGAAGGAGGTAAGGAAATTGGATCTAAGAAAAAAGGGTTGAAACAACTTAAAGGCTTAGGCCCTATCAAGGTGGCTACAAAGAGTAGAAGATTAGAGAGTGATCTTAAGGAAAAAGCGGAGATTCATTCCCCTTTTTTATAATAATTTCATCCATTGGGTTTTGGAATTGTATGGGGAGCAAGGAAAAGGAGAGCTTACCTATACATGAAGGAGTTTGTGGAATTTTTTTTCTTAGTTTGTTGGAAACTAAGGTTTACTTGTTTGATAGAAAGGAAATAGATTTATTAATTGGTGCATATTTGGATTATTTCCAAGTCCCTTCTGTGCGACTCTCTGGTGGAATTATGGTAGTTTAGGAATCAAATATGGCTACATTCAACGTTTTTGAATCTTCAAACTGATTCATTATTAGGGAGATAGATGTTCCAAGTAAAGGGAGTTGGAGAATTGCTACAATTTATGGAAACAAAGATGTATATAAGAGGAAAATTCTTTGGAAAAAAATACAAATTTATTCTACAAAGGAAAAGCCATTGGTTATTGGAGGAGATTTCAATTTCCTTCTTAATAAGGAAGACAAAAGGGGTGGGAGAAGATTTATTTATTCCTTAGGTGCCAAAGAAATGGATTCTTTTCTTACAAATAATGATCTTCATGAGGTGTGCTTCATTGGTCCCAGATTTACCTGGTGTAAAACTAAATCTAGAGCTGATAGAATTCTTGAAAGATTGGTTAGATGTTACTTAAATTCAGTGGCATTAAGCTCCCCTCATCGACTGGTGGTAAGACATTTAGCTAGAATTGCCTCGGACCACAGTCCAGTGATCCTTCACATTTTTTATTATAATTCAGTTAAAAAAAACTATCAAATGTGAAGACATCTGGATAGCTAACCTTGCTTCCTTTGCGGTGGTTAGAAAAGCTTGGAGCAGAAAAATAGAGGGAGATTATGGTCATATGCTGAATTGTAAATTGGAAAGATCTTTAAAGGCATTGTATTACTGGAGTAAAAATAAACACAATTCTCTTGTTAAAAGGAAAGAGTGTTTAAACAAAGAAATTTTGGTACTACAAGAAAAATAAAGAAGAAATGGAGGTCTCTCAGGAGAAGACAACATCTTACTTAAAATCAAAGTGGGTGAGTTCACTTCAAATCTAGCTCGGCTAAACACATGGTGGAGGTAACATTCAAAGGTGAAATGGGCTACTGATGGAGATTGTAATACAAAATTCTTTCATACTTATGCTAGTGCAAGAAGGAATGCAAATTTTATCAATAAAATCAAAAATAAAGAAGGATTGAAATTAGAAGATAAACTCCAAATTGAAGACAGATTAATTGAATTCTTTTAGGATAAATGGAAATATAGGGAATGTAAATTGGAAGGATGGCCGGACTCTTGCTCTTCTCTGAATGAAGATGATTCTAATTTTCTAAACAGAGACTTTTCTTTTGAAGAAGTAGAAGCAGTAATTAAGATTACCAGTAACTATATAGCACTGGAAGTAACGGCATCACATATTCATTTCTTAAAGGCTAATGGAACATCATTAAGGATGATCTTTGGAAGGCTCTTAATTTGTTTTTTCAAATAGGAAACATGAATTCAAAATTGAAAGAAACTTTAGTTGTGTTGATTCCTAAAGTTTCTAATCCAATTTATCCTTCCAACTTCAGGCCAATCAGCATATGAAATGTAGTCTACAAGATGCTGCTAAGGTTATTCTTAATAGAATATCATCTATCATTCCTAAAGTGAACTCTGAAGAATAAGAAGCATTCCTAAAAGGCAGATATATGTCCGATCACATCATGTTGGCACACAAAATCTTCTAAAAATTCAAATATTCAAAATCTAATAAAGGATTGGTTTCTTTCAAGTTAGATTTGGAGCAAGTTTACGACTCCATGGGGTGGCCAACATTGGAGAAAGCATTGAAGTATTTTAGGTTTCCTTCCTTCATTTTGTCCCTAATTATAGAATGTGTTACAAAGCCATTGTTTTCTCTCATTATTAATGGGAATTCATCAAGATGGATCGAGGCTATATGTGGATTTCATCATGGTTGCCCCATATAACCTTTTATGTTTATTCTTTGTGCATAATTATTGTCAAATGATTTTAAGCATAGAAGTGAAAATTATGGTGTAAGCATTAGTCCAAATGGACCTAGGATCTTGAACTTGTTATATGCGAATGACATCATAATTTTTTCAGAAGAAAAGTTGAAAATGTTTAAGAATATTAAGGGTATAATAGAAGATTTCTATGGTTGGACAGGATAAAAAGTAAATGAAAACAAATCGTGTATTCTTTTGGGAATATGGTAAGAAGAAGGATGAAGAAAATGATTTCTCACATAATGGGAATCAAAGTTATTAAAGAATTTCAATATATTGGAACCAGGTCAGGATTTCCAATTCATCATTGAAAAGGCCCTTAAAATGATAAATATTTGGGGAAGTAAATATATTTCCTTGGTTGGTAAAATCTATTTTTCTATCATATATGGTATTTCATAGTGCTCACTCTTTGATTCCAAAGGGCATCCTTCTTGAGATGGACAATTTGTGTAGAAGCTTCATTTGGAACAAGTTGAATGGTATTCATGATATGCATTATGTTAAATGGAGTACTATGTGTTTGCCATCAAAATGGGGTGGAAGAGCTCTTCATTCTTGTCAGGATAAAGTAGGACCTTTAAGAGCAAAGATATCTTGGAGATACAACCAAGATGAAGATTTATTACTACATAAAGTGTTGTTTCCGAAATATGGGCTCTTATATGGAGACAATTTTTCTAAGACGATAGGTTCAACGGCTTCGAAAATTATTTATAATGGTGGAGTTTTCCTTAAACCCATTGTAAGATGGGAATTTGCTAATAGTGAAGTGGTAAATGCTCTTGAAGACATCTGGATCTTGGATAAAAATCTTATCAGTTGTCCTACTTATGTATCTTCTCAAGGAATTGAGAAGTGCACGGTGGATAGATTTTTTTCAAATGGGTACTAGAATATAGAGGAACAAAAAAAGAATTTTGGGCCTTATATCATTAATTTAATTACTCAATGTAGCATTAATGCTCAACTGAGTAAAAATTGCATGGAACTGATCTCCAAAAATTCTAGAAATTAATCTCTTCAATGTCCTATGAAGCTTCTATACAAAATACACCAAATGTCCTTTATTAGAGCTGGATCAAAAAGGCTAAACTAACTCCTCGGGTTTAAAGATTTTGGTGGAGCTTGTTTAACAAAGCAATCCCTACAAATGAGTTTTTATGTTTCAGAAGATTGCAAATGCACTATGGATGTCCCAGAGGGTACTACATGATTGAGGATATTGAACATGTAATTGTGAAATGCAAAAAATTAAATGAGGTATCCTGGTTCTTAAATCAATAGGGATTTGGATTTCCAATTTTTGAATCATTGGCAGACTATTTAAATTGGATTTCAAACCAAACTTGTTGGGTGGTAAATCTGTTCTATAACGTCATTTATTTCTCATGGAAAGCTAGGAACAAAATTATACATGATGGTATAGATGATGGATCATTATTTAAAGCTCCGAAAGCTCTCATCTTGGCAACAATTTTTGCTTTTAAATCTATTATTTTCTCGAGTAAATGGGATGCTAATCAGCTATATAAGATGTTGAATGATCGTTGGCACCCCCCTCGACTCGATTGGATCAAGTTAAATGTTGATGATTCCTTTCTTCTTATAAAGCTGGGATAGGGGGAGTTTTATGTGACTTTAAAGGCATATTTCTATTAGCTTTTGGACATACTTATGTTCATTGGGATGTATCAAATCTTGAAATGTTAGCAATCCAATCAGTTAAAGAAATGGTTAAAGATTGGATGTTAAATTACAAGGGTATCATCATTGAAAGTGATAATGCAAATATCATTAAAGAGCTTCAAGAAGAGTTATAAGGAAATAACAATGAGTTGGGAAATTTCTTCAAAGATCAAAAAAAATTTATCTTTAATTGTATTGATAGGAAATTCAATAAGTTAGCAGATCTTTGTGCTAACTATGCTATTGTTAGTTCATTTATTTGGGATGATTTAGTTCTAAATAAGGTTCCTCCTGCTTTTATTTCTTTGTTAAAGGAGGAATCAAGTGTAATTTCTTAGTTTCTTTTTATTTTTTATTATGATTCTAATTAAATTTTATTGCACTAGGTTGCATTTTCTTCAAAAAAAAATAAGAGAAATGTCTAAGGGAGTCCAGGGAATCACAAAATACTTATTGTGAAGATCTTAGCCTATTTGTGTATGAATATCTGTGGTTGGAGGAAGAAGGAATGTGGGGAAGATTATTTGATCCTTTAGAGTGATAATTTTCTTATTACTTCTCTTATATCCCTTCTTTTAATAAATGAAATGAAAAAGAGTTTGGTTGGTTATTTCTCCATGTCTGGCTAATTCTTTAACTTTGGACTTATGATCTATAAAATATATAGCAAGAAATAATATAGACTCTTATGCTTTAAATGATATATTGATGTTTTCAATATCACCCATTCTTTATTTAATGCATATAATAGCCATGTGTACAGTAAATATAGACTTAGTGGAGTAATGTTATACTAGTTAAGAGTATTGAAAAGGAATGTTGGCATGCCTAGATATAAGATATTTGAATATTCTAGGTTCTATGGAGATAGTAAAATTGTAGGAAGGTCATATACCTTTCTTTTTTGCCCTATAAGCTTGACAAAGATCTAGGGATGCATATACTCTGATGCACAACTAAAAGGTATGAGTCTCATTAGAAAAATTATGTTACTTATATTTATTATTCTGAAGCACTTTATTTCTATAAGAATCAAGATCTACTTACAAGTTTTTTTAACTGGGAAAAACTAAAAAATATCTTCTTCTTCTTTTTAATTTTAGTAGTATTATGTGTGCATTTAGATTAAAAAGTAGTACTTTAATTGCAATTAAGTAGAACACTTTCTTATGGGATCAACACTCTACTCTATCACTTTATTACTTGATTCTTTGCATATACTTATATATTTTAGTGAGATCTTATTAATTTTTTATTAAAGAAAATTGAAGCATATTTTAACTCAATAAGTCACATCCTAGTCCATTACATCTGCAAATATTTAACAGAATAAACCCAAGTTACAATAGCATGTTCGTTGATTTAGAAAAATGCCTTAGTCATCTATACTAACATGCAACAACTATTTATTTAGTTGAATTTATATTTTGAATTTGTACTATTCTCTATCTAAAAGGAATAGGGACTATTTCTTTTCAGAGTAGTTCATTTTCTACTCTATCAATAAATATATATTCATTCCTTTCAAGAATTTGACTTAGTCTATTCTACAATCCTAAAGTAGTCCTTTCAAAAGTGATTTATTCTTCCTTTTCCTTTCAGATAAGGAAGGAGTAACAAGTTATTTATAGAAAGTTGGTGGTGGATAATTAACTATCTTCATGGTAGTTTCTTCTCCCACTCTTACAAATATTATGCGTAAATGGATACAACCTAATAGTGGTGAAACTACTTGATATGTAATTACTATTACTTCTGTTGAAGAATTCAACAACATCTTCTTACTAATCTATCCTTCTCAAATCTTTGCCTTAAAATATGGTTATTATTTCACCCCAAAGATTTAATATCTCATTTACTACAAATGATGAACTAATCTAAAAGTTTGATATTGGATAATAGATTTACCCTTCTAGTGTACAATAGACTTAGGAAAGTTAACTTAGTGAAAATTGAGGCTTTAATAGCTACGGGAGTAGTTGTAGCCCCACCCTTGATGTAAACTCTATGATTAGCTTCTTTAATGGGGTTTCGTCAACCTTGTGCACTTTAGATTACAGTCTAGTAAAATTTAGCTAAAGATTATCCAATCTTGAGCTAAATTTAATCAGTGTGGCCTCAGATGACTTGTCTTGGTTGAAGAATATGTTGATGTTATTATTAAAGATAAAACTAGTTTTCCTGCCATTTCCAAATTTAAACAAAAATCTGAATCAACCTATGAATTTATTGACTTTCAACTAGATCATAAGATCTAGAGAATATAATAAACTAAATTTATTGAATACCTAAACTAATCTTAAAATATGAATTTATATTTATATTTAAGAAGCATATTAATTTGGACCTAGTTCATGTAAATAGATGGTGGCATACAAAGAAATATAACTACAATGTTTTACTCAATACAAGGTGAATTATTAAGATGGATAAGAAAATAGATTTTACATTTAAAATTTAGAGTGATTGAAATTAAAAAGAAACTTAGATTAAAAATTTAATTGAAACAATATTTTAAATTTAAAGATTAGAAATAATTGAAATTGGATTTTAGATTTAGTTTGAAAATTGAACTAAAACTAGAGTTTAATAAGTGTAGATCTACTTCATGAAAAAAAATAATTTAAAGATAGGACAAAGCTTTATTTTGACCACTTTCACTCAAGCATGAAGTGAATGAAAGGGACAACTGAATTAAAGATTATTTGAGCCTATCCTAAGAGCAAGTCTACTACCAATTTATAAGTCTAATCTCCAATAAAGAAAAAGAGTAAGAGCCATCCCTAGTTGAGTCACTAGAATAGTCTATGGAAAAATAAATTATTCCAACTAATCTGATTTATTCTTCTATAATCAAATCTTCATAGCTAAATGACTACCATCTATAAAAGTAGACTCATGCTTGACTATGAATTTGAAAATTTAAATGAATTTTTTTTTTTATAATCAAACATAGCCTAGGGATTGTAATATTCATCTTTAAAAATAAAAGGACATTCACCTATCATTTCAAAAAAAGAAACCAATAGAGGAATAAACTTTACCAAATGTAGATGTTTTTCCCTTGCTCTAGTGAACTAAATAAGGGTACATTACCAGGTTCTACTTCTGGTATTGAGGCAACCCTTTAAAGTTAATTACACCCCAAGACAAGTATTTTAAAAACTCTTTATTAAAGTCATGACTAGACAATGCTAGATTTATAAAGATTAAAATTAAGGATTTAGGTTTAACCTAACTAACAAATGAGAAAAGCTCAATGCATGGCACTTATTTATGTGCCAAAGAAAGAAACGGTGGAGAGTACAAAAGATTTTAGAAAATCCAGAAACACTCTAATGTACTCTAGGTTTTGGATTTATAATTTAAAATTTTATTAGAAATTTGTATAACCCTCGAGAGGTGAGAATTTTGAAATTATATGCAAATCTAGACTTATGTCTTCTTGGAGTGGAGTACCATCTAACAATCTATGCCCATAATTTCAAAACTATGCTTTTTAAGTCTTATGCATGCATGATAGATAACTATTTTACATTAACTCGAATTCAAGGATTTATGTTTAGAATTTAAATATCTAATTTTAAAGTTATTTATGGTTTAATAGCACTTAATTAAAATAATTTGATGTGACTTTACCCTAGACTCTAAATTGTATTAAGATTTCTAAAAAAAATCTATTTTCAAATTTTCTAAGAAAATCAAGTAGTATAACAACCATATACCCTATGGAATATTATTCCTTCCTTGTCACTTAGGCCCATCACTCTTTACCATTGGCATGTGAACTAGGCTAGTTTGTATTGCAAGAAAGTAAAATTTGTGCAGGTATGAATTACTAGGTATAAATGTTCATTTATGTAGTACCAAACTGCATCATCCATAATCTAGTATATGTATCCTTACAAATAAGGGTGTATATGTAACATAAACCTAAGAAAATAATCTACTCATTATGATGCAACCAACTACCATCCCACATGTATACAATTTGTGAATGTTTATAAAGTAATATAGAAGTAGTCTTTTATTATTTATTTACAAAGAATGTGGAGTAGAACCTAAGGTCTACTATAAAAGTAAGGTGGTTATACTCTACCATAATAAACTAGGATTTCTATACCAATGAATATTGTTAATTAAAATGTATTTGTTTATTTAGTCTTCATGTCTCATGGCTCCAAGTTATCTATGGAATTCTAAAAGAGAATGACCCTCAAAGGAAGAGAAAGAATTTTCTTTTGGATTCTTATAAGTGTATATACACATTAAAATTTAAAATCTATTACAACTCTTCATATTTATAAGTTGATTTAGCTATACAAAGAACCTACACAAACCATTTACATTTACAGTTTAAATTTATCCTTTTTATATTCTACTCTTTACAAAAATACTAACATTGACTCAACAAATGCAAATGCAATAAAATATAAAGTATGACGCAATACAAGTAAATGTCTAGTGCTAATATCTAATAATAAAATGAATGAATGGCATTCCAATGTACATGAAAGTAAATAAATCAAATAGACACCCTCCAGGTAAGGTATTTTCATCAAACCAAAGTTTAAAGAAAAATATTGGCCAAGCCTAGACTCGTATCAATTGTCTAAGTAACCAAATCTATATTGTGTACTAAGATGTGTGGTTTGGGTATCTCTTGGTTTGTTATTTATTTATGTTATCTACAATTTAAATTTCTTTGTATATTAGGTCAATGGAATTTAATTTAGATTTAAGTTTTAATGATTTATTATTTTATATTTTATGAAATATTTTAATTATTTAAGATTTTTAGTTTTAGGTTTTAAATAACATTTGTGATTAGTGATTTTAAAGTACTTGAAATCACTTATAATTAAGTCCTAGGCTCAAAATTGTAATGCATCTATTTCCCCCTAAGGGATAAAGTAAGTTCATAGAGTTCTTCATTTTTTAAATAAGTTTTTTATTTGTTTATGTTTTAAAGAACTCTGTTAATTAATCACTTTAAAACATAAATCAATTAATCAACAAGTCCAAGGATTTCAAATTAATACATCCCCCCCTCTAAGAGATAAAGCAAATACATATAGCTTTTATGTTTATTTATGCCTTTCCTTCATGTTAAATATATTTATTTAATTTATTTATTTATTTTGAGTTAAGTTTGGTTTATTATTTAGGTTTGTTTAGTTTTAATCAATTAGTTTTTCTTTAAAGCTCCCCATTTTTAATTTATCCATTTAACATTGAATTTTAAAATATTATTTAAAATTTCATACTATTTAATTCTTTAAATTGTTTAAAATAATTTATTTATTTAATTTGAAAATTTTAATTTAGGTATTTCTAGAGTAATGTTGCATCTATAGTGCTAGCAGATGTTCCATTGTTAACTACGTCAGAAAATTACCGACAAATATTGCCAGTGAATAATGCACAAAAATTTTGGCATAATGGATGCGCTAGAAATCTATACATGATTCATCATATTGTCATTTTTGATAGATTTGTAGCATATTATCCACAAGAAACCTATAGCAATAACAAAAAAAAACAACTTCCCTCTCATTAATCTATTTTCTACAATACAACTTGCATATAATAATTGAACAACATCACATTTAATCATTATTGGAGCCACCATAGGTCATCTCTTCATTTGCACGGGCTTACAATCCTAAACAATAAATTCAACCATGTTTCATTCATTCTACCTCTTACGACTAAATATGATACTCATAATATTCTATAGAGCCAAAAGAACCCTCACCTACTACAGCCGGGCTCTCTCGAAGTTGTGTATACTCCTCCTATGAAAGTTAATAAAAATTTAAGTAATTTAGACATAATGACAAAAATATTAGACTTATATACTTATATAGGCTTTCCTTGCTTGCTCATCAACCAATTGTTGGTCCTCCTACCGCCTGTGGGTATGACTATGCAATTCAATAAGAGTTGGTTCTCTACCTAACATATCTTTCTATAATAGACTTACATTAGTATTCATATTAAATTAAATTATAAAAAAAATTAAAAATTTCTTACCAAACATTGCTTGTGCGCAATATGTGAAACTAAGCCCCTAGTATAAAGGGAACTACCTATGCCCAATATCAGAAGCTCTATTTTATCTATTTTGGTCCCTTCTCTTATTATACTCTATGCTAGCCTAAGCACTGGTTGATTCATCTCATATACTTTCTCCAATCTAAAGTGTTCGCTCGCTTGCCTTTCTAATGTCTGTAAACATGTCTCGCATGCGAGTTAACCCATGCTTCTCAAAATTCTTTCTAATTTTATCATTATGATGGGGCATCCAAAAAAAATCTTTATGTATTTAAAAACATATAATATAGAATATATATTTTTGTTAGCATAAGAAAAAACACATAATATATTTGTATAATAACTAATCTCAAACTCTATAAACCACATGCTCGCACTTCTTTCGAGACTTTCTTCCAAGAAACATGAGGAGCATCATACATACTATGTATTATATCCTATATTTTATACGTTGGTTATTTTGATGAGTGAAACCTATAAAAAATATGTTATGTGAAAAAAATATTTATTCAATTTTAGTATGTTAACAATATTTTAACTACTTACATGTCACCATCAAGTTCAATCAACATGCAACCATTTATACACTACTCTACCATAGTTGGGGTCGAAGGTCCACCTATTATGGGCTGAGAGGGTGGTGGGGGAGAGAATGGCAGGATATATAGTGGATATGGATAAGTAAGAGGGCCACAATAAAAAGGTGGGGGTGGGTAGTTTGGGTAGAAGGGAGTACTCTCCATGAGTTTGGAGAAGGAAAGCTAAGGTTTGGTGAGTAGAACTACGGGCTACTGGCTACACTAATAGGCAAAGGTGGGCTAGGCTAACTCTGGGTGGCAGACTGAGATGAAGATGTCCCCTCAGTTTGAATAGACCTACTAGGTGGGGCACTAGTTATCTTATTATTGTGCTTATGAAAAAATAATTTGATCAATCCTCTACTAGGCTCATCACCTAAATCTATCTGCAAAAAAATTAAGAAATATTAGCAACTTAAATTATAACAAAAAGTTAATAAAAAATAATGCAATAATTAAATAAATGAAGTAGAGCAATAATAAAATTAAAGAAAACTAACTATTGCCATGTTGTTCAAATAAATCATATTGTCAAAAATCATTTACCTTATTTTAACTCATCAGTTATTGATTCACTTTCATATGATGAAACAACTCCACAACTTTAAGATTTCTCATGACTTATCTCTATGTTTAAATCAACTTTCTCTAACTATAACTCACTCTCACTAATTATAATTTATTCATCCACATCGTTAGCAAGATTTTTAAAATTTGACATAAACTCTTCTTGAGGTGCCGATGACATTGAAGTGTTTACTCAATTACTCCCATTGGTTTGGTAACTTTAATCTAATTATGTTTGCCTAAAAATCTACTAGAATAATAAGCAAATTTGAATTGGCCTACTTAGCTTGCAATGATGAATGGGTCAAACTTTGCATATCTCCTACTCGCTTACTTCTGTTATACCATAACATGGATGTACTCTTTTATCTCTATTTTATACTAGATTAAACCATTCATAATTGAATAGATACACATTGTTCCTATGACTAGGATATTCCAACTATAATATTTCTTATAATGCCTCGTAGTACTCAGAATCAACACTTGTATAAGTGTTCCATCTTATACATACACCAAAATTATCTATTTTTCTACCATCACATCAAAAATTTTGTTTGGAATTTATAGTCATTAATAAAAAAAAGGATAATATTTAACTATTCTATTAGGTCACCAAGCTAGATCGAGTAGACTTTGATACTACAAATCACTATCTTGAGTGTGTACATAATTAATAGAAAAAGTATATCATTAGCATATTTATTTCATATAGTGTTAACTAATTAAGACAAATTAGTAGAAATAAATAGTCAAAAAATAAACTATATTTGTAAACTCAGTAGTGAATTCTTTTACCACTATCTTCTTGACTTCTATTGATTCTAATGTTCTCAAACCATCAATGAAATTCCTATAAACTTTAGGGTTTAGATTAAATTTATGAGAAAAAAATGTATCAACAAGCTAACTTATACTTACTCGCGATATGACTTAACTTCATCACAGTTAAGCAAGATATATAATGTGCCAACTCTCATCTCCTTATCAGTCAAATAATAAATGGTGCTAGCACCTATGGGTTCACCACTTCCTTTGAATACAGATAAATTTAAGGAGTTACCACATTCATACTTGATTGTGACATTTTTTCAAAGTAAAATGAGCAAAACTGAGTTATCTTGTATATTAAATATGATTCACAAATTGAGCCTTCAAGATGTGCTTTATTCTTAGTAGTCTTTACAAGTTTATTTAAATACATCTCTAAAGGATACATCCACAATACTGAACAGGTCCACCTACCATAGCCTCATATGGTAAATGTACTCTTAGATACTCCATAGAGTCAAAAAAATTTGAGAAATTATTTTGTTAAGTTTATCTAGAATTAAAGGAATATGTAGCTCCATAAGAATCAAGTTCTCTGCATTTAGTTTAGAAGAACATAAATCTTTGAAGAAAACATTTAGCTCAATCACGGGCTTTATAATTTGACATGGCAAAAAACTAAAGCTAGTTGGTAGTATATATTTATTGAAGATATGACAATAATGAATTTTTAATCTAAAAGTTCTCCTTGATCTTATATCAACACATATACTTAGATTAGAAGAATATCATGTACCCGCAGGGTCTTCACCCATTCACAAATTGCTCATTTTTTGCTCTAAAGTCAAGTTGAAAGGAGTTTTTGGTTTAAGATATTTTTCATTTTCACCATCCTTTAATTCTAATACTTTTCATCTACAAATCTCTATTAAGTCCATCCTTGATTTTATATTATCTTTGATGTCCATAATTGTATTGAAAATGTTTTCAAAAATGTTTTTCTCTATATGCATCACATCCAAGTTATTTCTGATCAACTTTGTGCTCAAATATGAAAATTACCAAAAAAAAAAAACTTTTCGTAGTCCAATTGTTGTTGACACTATATCCTGGCAATTTATAATTAGCTAGTGTTATAGAATCCACTATTGTGGACATGAACCTTACTCTTTTAAATATTTTTTTACTAGTTAATCTTAGAGTAGCTTGTGATATCACATTTTAGTTTTAATAAAGGCATCCTTATTTCACCTGAAAGGATGACTTGTAGATAAGAACATATGATGATAGCCAAACCAAGTGTTTTCACTCTATACTTTAAAGTAAATGACTTTATATATATCATACAATGTGGACATGCTAACTTGTCAGAAGTGTTCCGACTTGAGAGCATAACATATGCATTAAAGTTACCAATTGTCCAAAGTTATGCTGCGCTCTTTATGAAGTTTTGTTTGGTGCAGATATCATATATACTTACTCCCTCTCCCCATAATAAATTTAAATCATCAATTAATTGTTGTAAGAAAATATTGATCTTTACTTTTGGATTATATGACCCTAGAATGATAAGCATTACAAAAATGTAAGGAGTAGTCATATAGAACTCTAGGGGAAGATTGTAAGGGGTGAGTATCACGGGCCAACATGAGTAAGTAGAAGCAAACTAGCTAAATGGAGTAAAACCATCTATGCATAAACCTAATCTTATATTTCTTGATTATGTGGCAAACATGAGATGTGTACGATCACATTTTTTTGAAGCATCTGCTTTTAATGGATGTATAATGACACCTTCTTGCAAAATGTGTTTATTATGCCATCTCATATGTGCAGTAGATCTAATGCATGAATATAATCATTATAGTTTAGAAATTATGGGTAAGTAAATTATCCTATTTATAGGTACTTCCTTCAACTTACTTTTTGTTCCAGATTTTAGTTTAAATCTTGGTGCATTGCAATGATGGCATGCAATCTCTGATAAATCATCTTTAAAGTATAATTTGCATTCATTGACACAATAATCTATTTTTGTGTATGTCAAACGAAGTTTGAAAACCAACTTCTTTATCCGATATAAATATATAGGAATTATATTATCTACCGAGTTAGTTTTCTTATGAAGCTCAATGAATTAATTAAAACATTCACAAGGGATATTATATTCTCTCTTGATGCTTAACATCTTCATAGTAATATATAGCTCTGAGTGAGTGGTGCACCCACTCTATATTGGTTATTGAGCAGCATGTAACAAATCATAAAATTTATGTGCCTATTTACTTGGTAACTCTTATGTATATTATTTAAATTATGCTCTAGTTGCATCATGAACTAAGTCCTCAAGATCTGGTTGGATATTTTCTTCCTCAGAAATATTAGTACTTGTAGATGGGCCACATCAAGAATCAAAATGTGGCTTATACTCACCATAAGAAGTCCAATACTAATATTCTTGCATGAACGCTCTGTGATATAGATCAACAATTACATCATATGGTCATAGGTGCACTTGATTTTTTATATTTAGAATATGGACATTAAAATTTTCCATTTGAGATGAAGCTAGGAATTTGTTTCGCTGTCTGAATGAAAAGGTTCACCCCATTAATGAACTCATCAGTTAATGTCTTTTGTCATTACACTAATTAGTTATACATCCAATTCCTTTGATTTCTAATATCCATAATATAGCCTACATATAATATAAAGATATTAGATATTGATAGAAAATCTTTTGAATGAAAATAAATAGATTTTAATTTTATCAATTTTCTTAGTGTGTGAAAATATAGTGTTTACAATTTTTGATATGGAAGATGTGCTCGGGAGGAAATAGGGCTTTCTCCATCAAATGTTTTGGCAGCTAATATGCTACTATTTTTGCCGTCTCTTATTTCGATGGAAAAATTTTATCGTAGCAAACTAAAATTTTTTGGCAGCTAATTTTTTTACCGAAGCAAACTAATATGCTACTATTTTAAGTAGGCCGGTGAAGTTTCTGTCGGATTATATGCCGGATACTACTGACAAAAATTACACAAGACTAAACTACTTATCCTATAAACTATGGTGGAAAGGATGGCATATCATACGCCAAAAAATAACAGGAGGCTTTTAATGAAGAACTACCATCTCAAAGTCACCAACAAATTTTTTATTGATTCACGCATATTATTACTGACGTATTTTATTCCGCCGGAAGCTCAGATAGTAATCAAAGATTTTCTTATAGTATAATGTTTATTACTTTTAATTTGATTTATTCTTACTTATTTATTCATTATTAATTTTTTTAATATTTATTTTATTTATTCTTTATCCTTTTAATAACTTTTTACCAAAACTTAACTTTTTTTATTTTTATTTAAAATTTTATAAGTTTTTCTTTTTTATTAAATAGTATGTTTTATTTAGAGTTGAATGCGATATAATTTCTATTTTTTAGTAACTATATTTATTTAGTTATGATTTTTACAAAATTAACCCCATTAATGAATTATTTAATTCAAGTAATAAGAGATACTTCGATTTTTCTATTATAGCTTCAATCAACTTAAAATCATTTCCAAAGGTCATGGGTAATCTCAAATTATGATTTCAAGAGTTTGAAGTCATTTTTATATTTATTTAGATTTTAAAAAATTTATTTTCTTATTACATTTTATTTACTTTTCTATTTGTTTTATTTTAATATTTTATGATATGGTTTTTATTTTTCCTTTAAAGTGTTATTGATTTAAAGGAATACAATTTAGTTTGCATTTTTATGATTTACTTTCAATTTTTAATGAGACTCCCTTTTTTTTTAACCCAACGAGGGGCCTACGTGTTAATATCTCAAGGAAGATTACATTTACTTAAAGGATTCAATACCCTAATGCTCAAAGAGCTATAATCAAAAATGAAAAAAAAAAATCCAAACGAGCAAATGAACCCTACAAAGAAGAACGGGGGCAGGAGCCACCAGTCAGAAAGGTTTCACCTTGATCCAAACTTGAAGTACCCTTTGTATGAGTTAGTGAACCAGCAAAAATTATTATGGAAATGATAATTCACAAACCAAAAGACAAACCTAAGGAGCCTTGTTGAAATCATGTTTAAAAAAATACTTTCATAAAATATAACCATAACAGAAAGCATAATTACTGATATATATGATGAGTAATTGAAGGGTATTTAAGAAATCTACCAAGTAGCACTTCCCTAAGAGAATAATAACCAAAGTAGAACCACTATATGAAAATTGTAGCTAAACAGAGAACTGTAAACCCAATAGTTAAGATTATTGTAGGTACATCCTAGCAAAACACCCACATAGCAGAACCTCTCTATCCTTACCAACACCCACTAAAATTCAAACATCAACAAAAATAGATTACTAGAGATGATCATCACATAATGATTCTCCAGTATTGGAAAAAATAGACAACATATGATAAAATAGAAATCAGCTTCAGAGCCTTCATACATAACCAAAACTAGCACTAAAGGGGAAAAAAATCTAAGACAAAGCTGGAAAATAGGGGTTTGACTTATATTAAGTTAGTTTGACTTAGCTCAAGTAATTTTTTTGTATCAACCCATAGCTCAGGAAGCAAGGGTTAATGAGCTTGATATAAGAGCTCCTAAGCTGAAGATTTAGAAAAGTTTTTAAATCAATAGAAAAGGTCAAAAGTTATGCAATCTAATAGGTAGGTAAAGTGTGAATTAGGGTTTAAATTTGGATTTTTGGGTTAACTAGGGAAAGATTTAGGGTTTTAAATAATTTAATGGATTATAAGTATACTTTAAAGGGCTTGTTGATCAATGATTATTCCTAGGTCACTTAGACTAGTCACAAACTCAAGGCTATGTATCTCAGGCATCATGAAGTATATGGTGTATCATCCTATGGTTAAATAGGGTCAACTCGGATTGGACCTAAGTTGTTTGGTTTCCTAAGCTAGCTTAAATATGGTCCTAGACTAATATAGATTGATCCTAAGAATTTGAATTGAAGATGAAGCAGGCATGAGAAGAAATTAATAAGCCAACGTAAGGAACATAAGGTTGGGTCCCTACTACTTGCTAAAGGGTAATATAACACTATAACAATATAGTGTTAGCTTGAAGTGAATTTTAAATAATGAGATTTCGAAGACCACAACTAAAAATGAGGTAAATAATATAATATTCTTTGAAATAAATAGCTTCTTCTTCCAATGATACCTCAAAAAATCCTACCTTATTTTTGTATTATTTTTTGAAACCTTGTAGGATTTATTATTTTGGGATTCTTATGCAAACTATTTCTTCATATTTAAAATATTGTAGAAGCTAACAAAAAAATTTCATTGTGATGTTCCGCTAATTTGTAAAATAGACTTATTGGTCAACTGCCATAAGGTAGATGAGCTACATAATATATTTTTATGTTTTTCAATATTATGAATCTCACCAAGAGTGACTTCTATAAAATGTTGTAATGGAGGACATATTACTCTTTTTTTTTTTTTTGAGATTTACATATTAGTCATTTTTATCAAGAAGATTTAGCATACCCTTTTGATATAAGGAGTATCATAATCATATTTATAATCAAAGTATTGTACTCGCATTTTTTTTTTAATTAAAGGTTTGCAAAATTTCTTATTTTGAATGGTAAGTCATCATCTTTATCTATATCAGTACCTAAATGAGAGTAGTCCTTTTTGGCTTGGATGGGATACTACTTATATTATGAAGAATTAGCATTGCCTTCATTCTTTTAATTGCTTCTTATTAGCCTATTTTTTGTATTGCTTTAAGGTCTTTGAATTTGATGATTTATTTTAATAGGATTTAATTGGTTTTGTCTTTTGGTATAAAATATTGTGTATCTTCATATATTTTTAATTCATGGAGTGCAAATGATTGTGTATTGTCTTAAATGCCAAACTCTCGTCCATCTCTCACGTACTTCTTACATTGATATAGAGTTGATGGAACCATACTATATTCATGAATCCATGGTCATCCCAAGAGAGTTTTGAATGAAGTATGCTCATCAATCACCTAAAATTTTGCTTCTATATAAAGCCATACAAACCTTAGAGGGAAAACAAATGATCCCTTAATTTTTTTCCTTTTTCATTTAAATCATGCACCATCAATTTATCTTGTCAAATATATTCAACATCGAGTGACAGTAATCATAATACTCACAAGCTCATGAGATCTATTGAAGAACTAGGATCAATCAGAATTTTATTTATCAATTTCAATTATAATGTTAAGCAGATAATTATTCTCTATCTACCCAAGCATAAGATCTTCTTCAGAGAATTTGATGACTATATTATTTTTGGCTTGCAAAACTTTAATCAAATATCTTTCAGTAAAATATACTCCATATTTTTTTAATCATTTAAGGCTTGAATCAAAGTATCCAAAAGTTCCTTCGACATCAACAAAGCTTTATTCACATTGAGCTATGTAGGTATCTTCTCTAAATGTGATAAGATGTTATAATATACTCCCTTGTTTAGCATAAATTTCTCTTTAAAACTTTTGGAAATGATATCTTCAATAATCATTATGTCTTTACTGTTATCTTTCTTTGTAACCTTTTCTCCAGTCATGATGGCAACCTTCTTCTACTCCATCATTATAATTGGACTACTTTAGATTTAGATTCATTAGAAATAGCAATTCCTCTAGAATATTATGTTATCATTTTAGTTAATTATTCATATAATATTGAATCATTATATAAATTCCTAAGCTTTATCTGTGAATTTTTATATAGGTTTTAATTCACTCTCATTAGAAAAATATAAATCTTCATCTAAACAATTGCCTATTTTTAGACCCATCATACATCTCTCAATTATCAAATTTGCAAAATATATTTCCTTTGTAAAAGATTCTTTGTCTACATCTGTAAAGAAGTTTGCTAAGAAGGCATTCAATGTTTTTGAAAAAACCTGACAAGTTACTGGCAGGGATTCTAAATTATCACATTTCTTTCTCCATTTATCTTATTTATTTGAAGATGAAACATGAAATGAGATAAACTGAAAGGATGCCTTGCTAGATGGAAATATTCTCCTAAATTACTAATAACTTTTTGAATAGTAGTTTCCTTTTTCTTAGGATTACTTTTTTTGGATGATTTATTAGATTGTCTTGGTGGTTCCTAACTGAAACATGGGGAACAAACTTTAGTAGAATGAACCCTAATTGATTATTTAGATAGAGATGCAACTTGACTTCATTTTTAATTCAAGCACTAGTTCAATTATAAACTTCCATTTGACACTAGGAACTCACTCAAGATACCTTAACATTTTTACAATTTCCATTTAAATAACAGCATCCTATTTTTTCTTATTTCACCAATACTTCTTTTGCTTCTTCAGTTGATGATATGGGAGAGAAAGTAATAAATCTTATTGACTCCTATTTTGTTGCACCATGACACTCTTTGATAAGGTGAATTCTCCCCTTTATAATTTTTCTCTAACCAATCTTTCAAGACTTTGAAGGAGTTTGAAAAGTTGTTCTTCTCATGTTGCATTCTCTTGTTCCCTTGAGGACTTTGAAGGAGTTTGAAAAGTTGTGTAGAGATTTCATCTGAAATAGAAGTGATGGAAGCCGTGGGATAGATTATGTGGCTTGGGATTTACTTTGTAAACTGAAGCAGTATGTTGGTTGGGGAGTTCAATTAGCATTATCTAGAAGAGAAACTTTGAGGCTGAAGTTTGCTTGGAAACTTTTTGATAAACTAGATACTTTATTGAGCAGAAATTATTGGCCAAGTATGGAGAAAATTGGTGGGATAATGGGAATTCTAGAGGAGGTTCTTCCTCTTGGAAGATCATATCTAGTGGATGGAAAGCACTTAAAATTTTTTTAAGGTAGAAGGTTGGGGATGGATCCAAGATCAATGTCTTGAAGGATATTTGGATTTTGGATATGCGTTTACTCAAATGGACAACGTTAGTTGGAACTTTTGATGATCAAAATATAACTCTTGACTTCTTCATTCAAGATGGAAGAGGGGGGGGTCTTTGAAAAACTGAGCTTTTATTTTGGTGAAGTGTTGCTGAAAATAATTTGTGATGTGCAGATTTTCATACTTCTCAAGAAGATAGTATGGAGCTAAAGCTTAAGATGACTAGGAAATCTTTATCAGCTTTATTAATTGAAGATGACTACAAAGATGTGCAAGATGATGTTCCGGTATCATGGATATACAAACTGAAATTAAATGCTCGGGTGAAAGTTTTCATTTGGTGGCTTTGCAAGGATGCTATACCAACTGAAGCCTTTTTATATAGAAGGAGCATATCAGATACTTATTTCTATCCATTGGGGTGTGGTGAAATAGAAGATGTAAACCATGTTTCAGCTAGATGTTTTAAGCTTTTGAAGGTGATTGATGTTCTTAGATGTTGCGGGTTCCAAATTCCAGATTTTAGGAATTGGGAGGATTGTTTTCTTGGTCTTATGAGATTGAAGGATTCTAATTTGATGATGGTTAGGATCTATTTTACATTATTGTGGTTTATTTGGAATAATAGAAACAAGATGAAGTATGGTAAATCCGAAGACAACAACGCGATGATTGCAGTTTCTACTCTCGGTTTTCTTGGCTCAGTTAAACAGAGTTTAACCATATCGGATCACTAGGTTGCTAATCAGTCGTTTGGACCGTGTCTAGATAAATGGCAACCCCCTCCACCCGAGTGGGTTAAAATAAACTTTGATGCTTCAATTAAAGGTAATTATACAGCATGCATTGGAGGTATCGTGAGAGATTGTAAAGGGAGATTTATTTTAGCTTTTGGATTGGGAAAAGTGCATTGGGACATTGCTCAACTAGAGCTGTTAGCATTTTCATCACTTAAAGAAGTGTTGCATGGAAGACTTCAAGATGTTAAAGGAATTATTGTGGAAGCTGACAATAAGAATGTTCTCCTTTTTCTTCAAACTTGTACAACTTACCAAAGAAGAAGGTTTGGAGGTTGGAAGATGAAGATTTATCTTTTTTTAGTGAGTTCAATAATGTTTTCTTTCATTGGTCAATCGTAAACGGAATAAGTTAGCGGATTATTGTGCTAACTTAGCTTGTTCTTATGATTTTTTTTTTGGGACTTGTTTTGTGAGAGCAATCTTCCTTCTTGTTTTGTTGAGTTAGTAAAAGAAGAATGTGATAGTTTAGCTTTCTCACATTAGCTTGTATCTAGGCTTCTTTTATTTTATGCAAATTTGCATTCTTCAAAAAAAAAAAAAAACAATCTTTCAAGACAACAATCTTTAACAAGATGGCTAATCACCCAATGATATGAGTAATAGTTAGGATTATGATTTTTATCTGCCTCTTTAAATCATTTAGATTTGGTGATTATAGATCTTCTTTGATTGCTTGGACAAATAACTTTGCCTTAATGTTCATTTTTTCATTTCTCATAAAGAGATGAAAATTTTCAATTACCTTCTTCTATCTATGTCTTTAGGTGTTATCCTCTAGTAACAAAGGACTTTGGCTTATTATTGCCTCCAAGTATTAATATTGGTTAAGGATTACAATTGACCCTTTCTTTGCCTTTTGCTTCTTTATAAATTAGTTTATTTCCTTTTTTAATATTATAGGAGGCACTAACTTTACCTCTTCTTATGTTTGGAACCTTATTTCTTTTGGATCTATCCAAGTAGACTTCATATTTTCAATTTAACTTCTTTTTAAACTTTGTCAAGTAACTCTTGAAATGTGAAAATCAAAGCCATGCAAAGGAATTGTCTCGTCTAGTCATAAATATTACCCATTAATAATTGAATTGCATATTCTTCTTCTAATTATTGTTCTTATTTCATACTAATGTTTCTCTAATGGGTAATATACTTAGTAACTCATCTCTTATTCATTTTTCTAAGAAAATATTAGTGATTGTAGTCTTCTCCTATAGCACTAGCAAATCTATTTAGAAACATTATCTATAAATCTACAAAATATTTAATAGAATCATTAGTAAATTTTATATTCCACTCCAAAGCAATTGAAGTTAAATTGCTAATATATTAGCATAAAAGTAATACATCCACAGCTCAAGTGTTCCCACAGGTTGCTTTAAATTGAGCTAGGTAATGATTAAGATTTCCAATACCACTAAAATTAATACATTTTGGCATTGAATATCCCTTATAATATGGCACATGATCATACTCAATAGGATATAGGTGACCATTATTCACTAATTTTTCAATTTGCTTGAATGATATAAAAACTTTAACTTTCTCATTGATGCGAATCACAAGGTTTTTAGATATCACTAATTCAGATGAACTTGGAATTGATTGAGATGTGGCTAGAGTGATATAAGATTTGACTCAGTTCATTATTTCAAAACACCATGTACTCAAAAGGCTTAAGGCACAACATTAATTGCAAGATTAATTGGTGTATTATTAGATACTTATTGATTAGAAGGTTGAAATAATAAATAATTTACAATATCATATTTCTACATTAATTGGATCATCATATTCATTTGTGACATCATTTCACTCATCTTGGTAATGAGTTGAATTTTTTTTAATTTTTTTCTTTCAATTTTCATTGTATCCCACTTTGTGTTTTAGGTAGAAAAATAATATCGATCAACATATATTCTTACTCCTCTTATTCATGTCATTTTCATTCACTTTCCAAGATAGGAAATATTCTTTATTCATATTCTCTGGCTTGTTGTTGTAAGATATCAAGAGGATTGTAGTTGAAGTTCCCATATTGTTAATAATGTTAAGACAATTGCTATTTGCATGATTTACATTTTTGCAACTTGTATAGTTTTGATGATTCCAAACATTATTGTTCAAATGTGTAGTTATCTCCTAACAATTTTAGAACATTTGTATTTGCTCTTGTGTGTACTAACATTTCTGGAAAATCAA